>NC_092345.1:101615517-101930084 GCF_963676685.1 Mytilus edulis | reverse complement strand
TCCATACAAGCGAGTTATAAATAAAAAAAAACTCAGAGAATTTCATGCTGCATAGACTACCATAATCTTCCCACATTGTCAGAGGGTTCCTTGTGTGTAGTATATGATGAACACACAATGTCAGAACATTATTTGTGTACCTATTGTATAACCAGGTACAGATATATCCGTTGCTCAATAAGGAGTTCGTGGTCTGTGGTCTTTTAAATCCATCTCTGATTATATTGTAACGATGGCGAGCGAAGCGATCCAGTCATATTTAGTAACATTTTCGGGCCAGAATAATTATTTCAAGTGTGACAAGGCAAGATGACTGATTTCCAACCTATTTGGGGGGCAGAATATTTATTTCAGAAATTATCAACCCGCCCAAGAATAAAAAATACTGATGATCGTCCACAACTAAGTGGTCGAATCATTTCTTTGCATATATCCTCCTCCTACGTGTGTTTTGTTTTGTTTTGTAAAATAGCCTGATCATTCAAAACATGGTTTTGAAAAAAAAAGTCAATTTTTAATAAGAAAATGTTCATAAAGCTTTAAACCTGTAAATCCGGAATCTACGTGCTTTATCGATTTAGGTTTCGTATTTTATGTGTCGATATCAGTTGTCTCCCTTACCATGTTTGTATTATTTGGAAAAATGAGTTAGGATAAAAAAAAACAAGAAGAAAGATGAGTAGTAGCAGAGGGAGAAAGCTGAAGCCCAAAAGCATAAGTCCTACTATGGTTACTCCATCGAAGAAGAGACGCCCTAGCACTGTAATATCATCATGACAATCAGTCATTCTATAAATTATAAAACAAAGCGAATGGTACCAATATGCTCAATCATCCTCTCAGCTAGTCCAAATAATTATGATGTCTTGAAAGGCTAATATACCTTTTGCTTTGACGCCTCATAATTATTTGGACTACCTCTCAGCTATCATTTATCATTATAAATATATTTTATAGTCTTACTGATTACAATACTGTTCAGTGATGCAAGTGAACAAGCTGGGACCGTGGGATGACAGAGCTTGTCCCATATCAAAAAGTGGATATTTGCCCATCTAAAATAGATACTCTGCTTCGTCGATTCTGGTGGTTGGCAGATAGATGAAACTTACATAAATGAAGAGATAAATGAAAAATGAACAATTTGATACCAGATTTACATAATTCCAAGGCCGTTAGTTGGCACCAGAAGCGACAAAGCAGTGCATCTATTTTGGGCAGGCAAATATCCACTTTTTTATATGGGACGAGCTCTGACATCCCACGGCCCCAGCTTGTCTGGCAAAACAGCCGTTGGAAGTCAGAGTAATCGGAAGTCAGAGTAATCTCGGACTAGTATTCAGTATACATGTTGTAAACGAGTATTTGTACATGTATCACTAAACAGTAATATAATACATGTAATATATGGTATTGAAGCCTTGTTGACTCAAAAAAGATAGAAAGAAATTTTACCTGTTTGCTATGCTTCACCCGGTATACTCAATTTGTAGCAGGGAAACTATTGATTTTATGTCGGCCAATTTTCAGATACTATACAGTAATCTCTTAAATTTTTAGTACTCAAATTTGACATTGTGTACAAATGTACATACCTGACATAATAACTTTACAGAAGAAGAAGAAGATTGAGTACATCTCCCTGTTATAAGCCAATCAAAATCTGGTAAATTAAAGTAAAGTATAAAAAAAGTATATGTCTCTAAATACTATCACATTAACATGATTAAACCATCTTCTCTTGCAATGGGTTACAATCCAGACCTCTCCTCGCCTCTTGGCTAGAGAAGATGACATTGATCTAACATCTTGAAAAGCAATTTTTTTTAATTAATTGGCAATATAAATTAAACCTAAAATTGATAAGCTCCAAAATGTTTCTCTCCTTCAGTAAATTTTAGCAGCTTTTTCCATGGAGGGTATCATTTTTGTGAGTGAATCAGGAAGCTAGATCATTTGCACCTAAACTTTTAACATGTGACATTTTTTTTATTGACAGCCAGCTGTAGCAGCAGCTCCAGCAGCTCCAGTGACTGTTAAAATTGAACCAGTAGAGGAGATAACTCCAACAGCCAGCCGTGAAGACAGTCCTGCACCTTCAGAATGTATGGATAAAATTCCTGTGTTCAAAAATAAAAATTTTGTGGTAAGTTACTCATTTAGAAGAAAATTATTTAAGTTATAGAACTTTCAGTAGAAGTATTATAAAGAATCTCCTCAGAAAGCTGGACTCGGCAATGCAGTTATATTGTTGGTGGAATAAATGAAAAGAAATAGTCAAGAAGATTGCTACTGTTTTAAGTTTACAGGTTTCTGTTAATGTATCCACACATCTAGAGTTATGATTAAAAAATTGTCTTACCTGCATGGAAAGGATTGATTTCCAGGTGTCAGCCTCAGCAGTGTCAACCATTGTTTAGTTTTGTTTGATATGAACTACTTATGATAGATCAATGATATTTTGATGAAGTTGCATTGTTATCAGTACATATAAGTTTGACCACTATTTCTTAGGCCATAGTCCAGCAAATTAAATTAATTGGCAATTTTCAATGAGAAGTTTTCTACTTAAAGTTAGTTTGATATGAACTACTTGCGATAAATCAATGATATTTTCTTTAAAGTTGCTAACTATCAGTACATATCAGTTTGACGACTAATTCGAGACCCTGCTTCCTAGGTCATTGCCATGAAACTTTGTACAAAGGAGAAAACAAAACAATTTGTAATTAAATGCATCACATAAATGGGTTTGATATAATATGCCAAATAAAAGTCAAGAAAGCAATACTAAATGAATTATTATCAAAATCATTATAAACAGTAACACCAACTATTATATTGAAAGCAATACTCAATATAAATAGCCATTGTTGGCATACATTCTTTGTCAAAATTGTGAATGGAACGTTAAATAAATTCATTTTAACTGCAAAGAAATATGTTAAACAATTTTTTACAGCATTCCTGTGTAGGTAATAGTGGAACAAAGAAAACAAGAGTTTGGAAAAATCTGAAGCAAATCATAGCAACAGAGAAAACACAACCATGGAGACCAGATGATGTCACTTGTGAGTAATCTCCCATTAATAGATACAAACCACAATAATTTTTTATACAAATTGAATTACTTCCCTTTTATTGCCATTGATAATGTTCAAAATTTGTGTAGAAGAATTAATTTTATGGAACTTTTGTAAGTGAGTGCATGTGAGTGATATTGTATGCTGTAAAAATATTGAATCAATCATAAAATAATGCTCTTTTTATGCCCCCACCGTAGAAAATTTATTGCTGAATTTTTGTTTCTGTTCTCTAACTTGAGTTTGTCTCCACTAAATGTAATGAAATGTATATATAATACTTTTTACCAATAACTTAGTTTAAGTTCAATTTTTTGAAGTGTTACTTTTACAGTTCTTGAGTAATGTCCCTTTATAGCATTATTGCTAGCGGGGGCATCATCTGTGTCCCTTTGAGCACATTCCCCATTTATATTAAAATAAATTCATCTCTTTTCCCAATTGCCAGGCCAATCAGTCACTGGTATGCTATTATAGACTTGTTATAATAGTTTATTCTGACGGCAAGGTAGTCATTAACAAGCTAAGATCTGTGTAATGGTCAAATATTCTCTAAAGCCACTATAAATTTAAAAGTGTTCCTAAAATTGAGATCAAGTTAATTAGCTTCATATGATTTGTGACCAAAATGGACATCAGTTATATGTTGTCTAGCTTGCTAGATAAACCCATAGATCCTTCTCAATGGTTTTGATACATGTAATTTGACAGTTTATCAAATAGATGCTCCTCCATGTTTTTCATGCTATAATTTTACAGATAACTCCATAGATGCTCCACCATCTTTCAAACCAGCTAAGAAATACTCAGATCTCTCTGGACTAGCTGTAAGTATTGATCAAACCAGCTAAGAAATACTCAGATCTCTCAGGACTAGCTGTAAGTATTGATCAAACCAGCTAAGAAATACTCAGATCTCTCTGGACTAGCTGTAAGTATTGATCAAACCAGCTAAGAAATACTCAGATCTCTCTGGACTAGCTGTAAGTATTGATCAAACCAGCTAAGAAATACTCAGATCTCTCAAGACTAGCTGTAAGTATTGATCAAACCAGCTAAGAAATACTCAGATCTCTCAGGACAAGCTGTAAGTATTGATCAAACCAGCTAAGAAATACTCAGATCTCTCTGGACTAGCTGTAAGTATTGATCAAACCAGCTAAGAAATACTCAGATCTCTCAGGACTTACTGTAAGTATTGATCAAACCAGCTAAGAAATACTCAGATCTCTCTGGACTAGCTGTAGGTATTGATCAAACCAGCTAAGAAATACTCAGATCTCTCTGGACTAGCTGTAGGTATTGATCAAACCAGCTAAGAAATACTCAGATCTCTCAGGACTTGCTGTAAGTATTGATCAAACCAGCTAAGAAATACTCAGATCTCTCAGGACTAGCTGTAAGTATTGATCAAACCAGCTAAGAAATACTCAGATCTCTCAGGACAAGCTGTAAGTATTGATCAAACCAGCTAAGAAATACTCAGATCTCTCAGGACTTGCTGTAAGTATTGATCAAACCAGCTAAGAAATACTCAGATCTCTCAGGACTTGCTGTAAGTATTGATCAAACCAGCTAAGAAATACTCAGATCTCTCAGGACTAGCTGTAAGTATTGATCAAACCAGCTAAGAAATACTCAGATCTCTCAGGACTAGCTGTAAGTATTGATCAAACCAGCTAAGAAATACTCAGATCTCAGAGGACTAGATGTAAGTATTGATCAAACCAGCTAAGAAATACTCAGATCTCTCAGGACTTGCTGTAAGTATTGATCAAACCAGCTAAGAAATACTCAGATCTCTCAGGACTAGCTGTAAGTATTGATCAAACCAGCTAAGAAATACTCAGATCTCTCAGGACTAGATGTAAGTATTGATCAAACCAGCTAAGAAATACTCAGATCTCTCTGGACTAGCTGTAAGTATTGATCAAACCAGCTAAGAAATACTCAGATCTCTCAGGACTAGCTGTAAGTATTGATCAAACCAGCTAAGAAATACTCAGATCTCTCAGGACTAGCTGTAAGTATTGATCAAACCAGCTAAGAAATACTCAGATCTCTCAGGACTAGCTGTAAGTATTGATCAAACCAGCTAAGAAATACTCAGATCTCTCTGAACTAGCTGTAAGTATTGATCAAACCAGCTAAGAAATACTCAGGTCTCTCAGGACTAACTGTAAGTATTGATCAAACCAGCTAAGAAATACTCAGATCTCTCTGGACTAGCTGTAAGTATTGATCAAACCAGCTAAGAAATACTCAGATCTCTCTGGACTAGCTGTAAGTATTGATCAAACCAGCTAAGAAATACTCAGATCTCAGAGGACTAGATGTAAGTATTGATCAAACCAGCTAAGAAATACTCAGATCTCTCAGGACTAGCTGTAAGTATTGATCAAACCAGCTAAGAAATACTCAGATCTCTCAGGACTAGATGTAAGTATTGATCAAACCAGCTAAGAAATACTCAGATCTCTCAGGACTAGCTGTAAGTATTGATCAAACCAGCTAAGAAATACTCAGATCTCTCTGGACTAGCTGTAAGTATTGATCAAACCAGCTAAGAAATACTCAGATCTCTCAAGACTAGCTGTAAGTATTGATCAAACCAGCTAAGAAATACTCAGATCTCTCTGAACTAGCTGTAAGTATTGATCAAACCAGCTAAGAAATACTCAGGTCTCTCAGGACTAACTGTAAGTATTGATCAAACCAGCTAAGAAATACTCAGATCTCTCAGGACTTGCTGTAAGTATTGATCAAACCAGCTAAGAAATACTCAGATCTCTCTGGACTAGCTGTAAGTATTGATCAAACCAGCTAAGAAATACTCAGATCTCTCAGGACTAGCTGTAAGTATTGATCAAACCAGCTAAGAAATACTCAGATCTCTCTGGACTAGCTGTAAGTATTGATCAAACCAGCTAAGAAATACTCAGATCTCTCAGGACTTGCTGTAAGTATTGATCAAACCAGCTAAGAAATACTCAGATCTCTCAGGACTTGCTGTAAGTATTGATCAAACCAGCTAAGAAATACTCAGATCTCTCTGGACTAGCTGTAAGTATTGATCAAACCAGCTAAGAAATACTCAGATCTCTCAAGACTAACTGTAAGTATTGATCAAACCAGCTAAGAAATACTCAGATCTCTCAAGACTAACTGTAAGTATTGATCAAACCAGCTAAGAAATACTCAGATCTCTCAGGACTAGCTGTAAGTATTGATCAAACCAGCTAAGAAATACTCAGATCTCTCAAGACTAACTGTAAGTATTGATCAAACCAGCTAAGAAATACTCAGATCTCTCAAGACTAACTGTAAGTATTGATCAAACCAGCTAAGAAATACTCAGATCTCTCTGGACTAGCTGTAAGTATTGATCAAACCAGCTAAGAAATACTCAGATCTCTCAGGACTAGCTGTAAGTATTGATCAAACCAGCTAAGAAATACTCAGATCTCTCAGGACTTGCTGTAAGTATTGATCAAACCAGCTAAGAAATACTCAGATCTCTCAGGACTTGCTGTAAGTATTGATTAAACCAGCTAAGAAATACTCAGATCTCTCAGGACAAGCTGTAAGTATTGATTAAACCAGCTAAGAAATACTCAGATCTCTCTGGACTAGCTGTAGGTATTGATCAAACCAGCTAAGAAATACTCAGATCTCTCAGGACTAGCTGTAAGTATTGATCAAACCAGCTAAGAAATACTCAGATCTCTCAAGACTAACTGTAAGTATTGATCAAACCAGCTAAGAAATACTCAGATCTCTCAAGACTAACTGTAAGTATTGATCAAACCAGCTAAGAAATACTCAGATCTCTCTGAACTAGCTGTAAGTATTGATCAAACCAGCTAAGAAATACTCAGATCTCTCAGGACTAGCTGTAAGTATTGATCAAACCAGCTAAGAAATACTCAGATCTCTCAGGACTTGCTGTAAGTATTGATCAAACCAGCTAAGAAATACTCAGATCTCTCAGGACTTGCTGTAAGTATTGATTAAACCAGCTAAGAAATACTCAGATCTCTCTGGACTAGCTGTAAGTATTGATCAAACCAGCTAAGAAATACTCAGATCTCTCAAGACTAGCTGTAAGTATTGATCAAACTAGCTAAGAAATACTCAGATCTCTCAGGACTAGCTGTAAGTATTGATCAAACCAGCTAAGAAATACTCAGATCTCTCAGGACAAGCTGTAAGTATTGATCAAACCAGCTAAGAAATACTCAGATCTCTCAGGACTAGCTGTAAGTATTGATCAAACCAGCTAAGAAATACTCAGATCTCTCAGGACTAGCTGTAAGTATTGATCAAACCAGCTAAGAAATACTCAGATCTCTCAGGACTAGCTGTAAGTATTGATCAAACCAGCTAAGAAATACTCAGATCTCTCTGGACTAGCTGTAAGTATTGATCAAACCAGCTAAGAAATACTCAGATCTCTCTGGACTAGCTGTAAGTATTGATCAAACCAGCTAAGAAATACTCAGATCTCTCAGGACTAGCTGTAAGTATTGATCAAACCAGCTAAGAAATACTCAGATCTCTCTGGACTAGCTGTAAGTATTGATCAAACCAGCTAAGAAATACTCAGATCTCTCAGGACTAGCTGTAAGTATTGATCAAACCAGCTAAGAAATACTCAGATCTCTCTGGACTAGCTGTAAGTATTGATCAAACCAGCTAAGAAATACTCAGATCTCTCAGGACTAGCTGTAAGTATTGATCAAACCAGCTAAGAAATACTCAGATCTCAGAGGACTAGATGTAAGTATTGATCAAACCAGCTAAGAAATACTCAGATCTCTCAGGACTAACTGTAAGTATTGATCAAACCAGCTAAGAAATACTCAGATCTCTCAGGACTAGCTGTAAGTATTGATCAAACCAGCTAAGAAATACTCAGATCTCTCAGGACTAGCTGTAGGTATTGATCAAACCAGCTAAGAAATACTCAGATCTCTCAGGACTTGCTGTAAGTATTGATTAAACCAGCTAAGAAATACTCAGATCTCAGAGGACTAGATGTAAGTATTGATCAAACCAGCTAAGAAATACTCAGATCTCTCAGGACTAGCTGTAAGTATTGATCAAACCAGCTAAGAAATACTCAGATCTCTCAGGACTAGCTGTAAGTATTGATCAAACCAGCTAAGAAATACTCAGATCTCTCTGGACTAGCTGTAAGTATTGATCAAACCAGCTAAGAAATACTCAGATCTCTCAGGACTAGCTGTAAGTATTGATCAAACCAGCTAAGAAATACTCAGATCTCTCTGGACTAGCTGTAAGTATTGATCAAACCAGCTAAGAAATACTCAGATCTCTCAGGACTAGCTGTAAGTATTGATCAAACCAGCTAAGAAATACTCAGATCTCTCAGGACTAGCTGTAAGTATTGATCAAACCAGCTAAGAAATACTCAGATCTCTCAGGACTTGCTGTAAGTATTGATCAAACCAGCTAAGAAATACTCAGATCTCTCTGGACTAGCTGTAAGTATTGATCAAACCAGCTAAGAAATACTCAGATCTCTCAGGACTAGCTGTAAGTATTGATCAAACCAGCTAAGAAATACTCAGATCTCTCAGGACTAGCTGTAAGTATTGATCAAACCAGCTAAGAAATACTCAGATCTCTCAAGACTAGCTGTAAGTATTGATCAAACCAGCTAAGAAATACTCAGATCTCTCAGGACTTGCTGTAAGTATTGATCAAACCAGCTAAGAAATACTCAGATCTCTCTGGACTAGCTGTAGGTATTGATCAAACCAGCTAAGAAATACTCAGATCTCTCAGGACTAGCTGTAAGTATTGATCAAACCAGCTAAGAAATACTCAGATCTCTCTGGACTAGCTGTAAGTATTGATCAAACCAGCTAAGAAATACTCAGATCTCTCAGGACTAGCTGTAAGTATTGATCAAACCAGCTAAGAAATACTCAGATCTCAGAGGACTAGCTGTAAGTATTGATCAAACCAGCTAAGAAATACTCAGATCTCTCAGGACTATATGTTTGTGAGCGCTTAACCCTCCTGAACCTTGGACAATCATGTAACACCAAAGCATAAGGAACAAACTTGGACAAAAAATTGGCTGTAAGCATAACTCAAAAGTTCTTTACAAGGCACAAAAACAACTAACAAACAAACGATAGACACAAAGCACCTGCATAAGAGTACTGGAAAATACTAAAAGCTAAGTTAGTTACAACTAATAAAAAAAACGTTTTCCCAGACTAAATTATTAATTCTTGTTGAAACATATCATTACAGATATGAAAGCTTTATAAATTTAATAGTGTTTAATTACGTCGTAAAATAGAAGAAATTAAACACTATTGAAATCTTTCATTACATTGTACAACTAATCTTTTAGTCATTATCTGTGACATTTACATGTATTTTAAGAACTAGATTACTGATAAATGAATTATAGAATACCAAGAGGTGCAATTGTTTTTAACCATTCTTTTTGTGTTGTTCTTTATATTTGCTATTTGTTATCAGGAACTAAATATAAGCTTCAAAAAGAAACTGCTATTTTTGCTATAGCAAATCAAAAACACATTTTGTGTAGGAATAATTTGATGTTATTTGAATTGTGATCAAATTGCACTAGCTGTTAGTGCAATTTGATCACAATTATATAGGTAGACGTAGTCAAGTAAATTGATTAGATTTTGACTTTAAACCACTATGCACAGCACTGTGTACTGCAATGGAACTATTGAAATGGACTCTTGTTCATCTATCTACCTCTCTCTTGTTTGATGCTGTCCTCTGTGGCAGTGACTCTATAGTTCTCAGTGTGTCCTCTTACTTTGCAGTTGATAAATTATATACATTGTACATCTTCTTTTTTATATGTCTTCTCTTCTTCATAGCTGGCCTTTAAGTGATAAGGGAGGCAATCCTTCTTTTAATCTGCTTTTAAAATAATGTCTTCCCTTCTTTACCATTGGCCCTAAAGTGATAAGTTTAGTCATCCTTTTGTTTTTTCTGCTATGTGATATCTGTTCTTGTTTACGGCTGGCCCTAAGTGATAAATGTGGCCATCCTTCTTTTTGTCCACTAAATAATATCTGCTCTGTATTTTTTACCCCTGCTCCTACAGGGATCTGCAGATTTGGCTATTTATCATTTGAGAAATTGTGTTTGCTTTAGAGTGGACGAGGGGCAAAAGATACCAGAGGGACAGTCAAACAGAGATACTTTTGACCTAGCAGTGACCAGTGTGTCCATCCTTCTTACATCAGATAAATAATAATTGCTGTTCTATATCTTGAGTACTCCTTGAAGTTGATTCATGATTTTGATATTATTGTTTTTCCAACTTATTGAAGTTTTAATTTCTATTTTTTTAATGTCAAGGTTACAAACTATTTTGAAATTGCTTTGCCTTGGTCCATATTGATAAATCCTGTTCCCCCTACCCCTCACTTACAAATTTGAATGTTTAGCTTAGGCAGCAACCATTTGATTTTCTGGGGGGGGGGGGGGGGGGGGCTATGGTTTTTTTTGGAAAAAAAAGTTTGTTTCCGGTTTTTGGAGAAAAAAATAATTTGGTTTTGATTCTGAGAAAAAAAAATTGTTTGTTTCACCCTCAGCTGCCACTATATGTAATGCTAAAATTGAAAGAAAAAAATTGTTTTCGACTTGTCGCGAAAAAAATAGATTGTTTTTCGCCACAGGCGAAAAACAAATTTGTCCAGAAAAAAAACCATAGCCCCCCTCCAGAAATAAAAGTACTGCTTGGAATCAGCACAAATAAAAAAAAAATGTTTGCTTAGTTGAAAGGTATTGGCCGAATATCTATAGAGAGAATCTGTAACATATTATAGTGTTGCTGTTTGAAATTTACTGATAGAAGTTACATATGTTTTTTAAAGAAGGAACTGTACATGGGGTAATTAACAAGTTACATAGAACTGATGACAAGTTACATATAACTGGTGGTATCTTTCCAAGAATTCTGTCATATGTTGACTAACATATGATTATAACAACAAAGACAAAACAAAAAATACTGGCCATTTTGAGGACCTTTGTAGGAAATTTTACAGAACCTTTTTAGTAAACGTCTTATTTCAAGTATATTTGTACGAAGGTTGTATTCGTTATGAATAACCCAATATAAACAAGTTTTGTTTTTTATTGATTCTATATGAGCCTGGCATTAGAAAATCTAACTTATTTCACTTGTCTTTGGGGGGTGGGGGGGGGGGGGGGGGGTTGTACCTGAAGATCAATCATTTTCTAGAAACCATATCTTTCTTAAATTTCTTGAATGAGAGGGGGAATGCACATTATACTTGTATGATCAAAGAGCATAATCATCCAGACTTTGAAAAATGTCACTGAGGTCCAGGAAACTGAATAGTTTTCAAATTTGACAAACAGAAACAATTATGCAAACTTTATGGCTCTCCCTCTTTTACCAGCCCCTTTAATAATTTACACTTAATTTAGCTAATTGTTGTTTAATATGTAAAAAACATATTAAATATTTTTAAAATAACACAGTTCCTCAATTTGTATTCTTCTTCGGAGAGAAGAAAATTTGGCCAAAACAAATAAACATACACAATAGAAAAAAGTTTCTTCAAAGAAAAGTAGTTTAATTTGAGTTTATTTTTCTTTGAATCATTAATCTTTGAACAAAAAATTTCAAACTAAAGTGGATACATAATTACCCGAACAAAGTTAAGAGAAAGTTAAGATATCTTCTAACATATCTGATCTATAGATACAAAGGACTTGTATGAATAACATAGGACATATGACACAGCAGCCAATTAACATCCATCAACTAGGCATCTTTGCAGGATTTTCTCACTGTGTGGATAACTCGTTGGTGGCCTTCAGCTGTTATCTGCTATTTGGTCAAGTTGATGTCTCTTTGACACATTTCCAATTTCCCTTCTCAATTTATCTTACCTTTTACTGGTCCTTTAATTCTTTTCATTATTTTCTTTTGACTAATAGTGTAAACCATATAGCCTTTACACTATTTTAACATTCATACTATTTATCCTTTAAAGTAGTAGCTGGCAGGGGTCATCTGACCTTGACCTCATTTTCATGGTTCAGCGGTCAAAGTTAAGTTTTTGAGTTTTGGTCTTTTTTTCTAATACTTTATGCAATAGTTCAACTATATTTAGTGTATGGAAATATTTTATGATCTATATGTCAGTCCTTCAGGTTTTATTTGACCTTGACCTCATTTTCACGGTTCATTGCTCAGTGTTAAGTTTTTGTGTTTTGGTCTGTTTTTCTTAAACTATATTCAGCAATAGGTCAACTATATTTGTTGTATGGAAGAATTGTTAGCTGTACATGCCTGCCTGGCATGGTTCATCTGACCTTGACCTCATTTTCATGGTTCATTGGTCAATGTTTAGTCTTCTTTGTTAATGTTAAGTTTATGTGACAGTTAGAATAAAGCTTTATATTTAGGACTATCAACATAATATCAATGATAAGAAAAGAAGGCGAGACATTTCAGCGTGTGCACTCTTGTTTAAAGTATATTACATGTAATATTTTATCCTCTTTTTGATGGATTGTTGATACCACAAACCACACTTTCAAGATATTATTCTGTATTCTATCAAGCTAGCTTTTACATTTCTTTTTATGATGGGTAGTTCATAAGACAAAGTTTTTATCTCTCTTCTTATGATGGAAAGTTCTTTAATCAAAGCTTTTACCTTCCCTTCTATTGATGGGTAGTTGCCACGTTTACCTTTTCTTCTTATGATGGATTTTTACACCACAAAGCTTTTATTTTCTCTTCTTAATATGATCAGATGATGGGTAATTCCCGCCACCAAATTCTGCCTTCTCTTCTTATGATTGGTAGTTCACATACCACAAAACTTTAACCTTCTGATCTTTGGAAGGATAGTTCATACCACATTGTTTTAACTTTCTTGTCTATTGATTGATAACTTCAACCACATTTTCTTCATTACCACCTCCATTCACATACCCTTTCTGTGACAGAAGTTTATTTGTTAATCATATATTTTGTCTTATGTTTTTAGGCAAGCTACACAGACCCACAAACAAAACTGAGATATGCTACTGCTGAAGAATATTCTAGAATAAGCATGATGCCCAGTGATCTAGTTAGTGGTTGTCTAGCTTTAAGGAAAGCTAATGCCCCTGTGCCTTGAATAATTAAATTTGAATGGTACAAATCTGTAAAAAGAAATGGAATATTGTGGATAAACAGCTCTAGTACGTTATTGTGAAAAGTAAAACCAACATTTACAATGTAAAAAAAGTAATAAAATGTGTACTGCTATTAACATTCTGTGCAAAAACTAAATACGAATGTATCTTCATAGTTCAGTAAATGGCAGACCAAGCAAATTCTGATCTTGTTTATTTACTGCATCATAAAATAAAGTTCGGAAAGGAAATGGAGAATGGGTCAAAGCTACAACAACCCGACCATAGAGCAGACAACAGCCTAAGGCCACCAATTGGTCTTCAATGTAGCGAGTAACTCCCTAACCCGGAGTCGTCCTTCAGCTGGCCCCTTAAAAATATGTATACTAGTTCAGTGATAATGGACGTCATACTAGACTCTGAATTATACACAAGAAACTAAAATTAAAAATCATACAAGATTAACGAAGGCCAGAGGCTCCTGACTTGGGACAGGTGCAAAATTGTGGCGGGGTTAAACATATTTATAAGATCTCAACCCTCCCCCTATGCCTCTAGCCAATGTAGAAAAGTAAACGCATAACAATTTGCACATTAAAATTTAGTTCAAGAGAAGTCCGAGTCTGATGTCAGAAGATGTAACAAAAGAAAATAAACAAAATGACAATTATACATAAATAACAACAGACTACTAGCAGTTAACTGACATGCCACCTCCGGAACCTCAATTTAACTGATTGAAAGATATATGTCTTCATCATATGAATATCAGGTACAATCCCCCCGTTAGGGGTTTAGTATCATACTATCATAAAATATATGAGAAGAACACAACCTGTGTCATGCCAACAACTGTTTTTTAAAACAAATGTGTTTAGTTCCGATGCAAAGACCCTATAAGTGAATCAATATTAAAGCCAAAATATGCAATCTTTAATGATCTTTAATGACCTGACTATCGTAACTATATTCCTTCTTAATAAGTCTGTTTAAAGGTTTTGTAAGCTTTTGAGGTGAATACTGACATTTTTGTGCTTTGTAAAGAATATTACCATAAAAGATTGGATGTGAAATACCTGAACCTATAAGATGTCTGCATGTTGAGTTATATTTACGAATTATTTCCTTATACCGATGATAAAATTAAATAAATGTTTTGACTAGTTTGTGATATCTGTACCTTTTTTTTATTTCCATACATTTGTTTATCATTGATTTATTTGTTGTGACCATTAAAAACACGTTTTTAGGTAAAGATTGCATGAAATGCAATCAAAACCTTATGGGACTGACTTGATATCTAAATGTTCCAAGGCTTATCACTACCTTTTCTGATACACCAAATATAGTGCATTGATCACAACATTCTTTCATCCTATCCATGAACATTTCCAGAAGTTTATCAATGTTATATATACTCAGATATTGAAGGCATACAATGATGTTGCACTTGTCAAGAAAATTACTTAACTTTTGTAAGGTGCAGAAATCTAATATCTGTTCTAAAAATAGAATGATGTCATTGTTAAAATCATCTTTGAAAAAGTTGGAGTTATCTTCCTTTGTCTAGAATTGCTGTTAAATCAACTTCAACCAATGCAATAATTAATTTTACTTCCCACAGATAAATTGAAATCTCTTTATGGTTCAGTGCTTACAAGCACTTTGATTCTTAATGTAACTGTAGGGATAATGGTACCTTTATGTTTCTGTTGCAGTGACTATTTTAAGCTTTATGACCTCTTTTTTCTTACTCGGTGATCATTGACAAGGTCACGATAGGACCTTACTTCTCCAGTTCATTGAACATCCTCTTGATCATTTTATGACCTAATTTTTTAGCACTGTTTGTATTGTTAAGTTGTTATGTTGACCTCAATTGTTTTGCTCAGAGGTCATTGTTATGCTTCAAAAATCTTCTTTACTGGCTCAATGACCATAGGTAAGTCATAAGACCTTTCTTTTTTTATTTAGCTCAATGCACTTTAAAGGACATCACTTTTCTTGCTCTGTGATTATCCAAAATTCCAAGTTAAGGACTTTACTTAAAGAGCTAACTTGAATGGCTTACTTATTATTGTTAAAGTTTAAGATTTCATTCTTAGTTTAATTATTGTTTCGCTTCGGTCAATATAACCTGAACAGGACCGTATATATAAGGTACAATGTACTGACCCAGTCAAAAGTCCATAATTAATAATTATCTCACTGTCCAGGCTCAGTGATCATTCATTCTTAAAAGTTGAAGATCTCACTTTAGTGGCTCTATAATCAATGTTATAGTTTAAGATCTCATTTTCCTAGATCAGTGATAATTGTTACGATTGGATATCCGACTCTGTGTTGGTGGTTTGGGTAGGAAATCTTACTACCGTGCAAATGGTTTAGGTTAAGAATGTATGATAATATTAAAGTACTTTTCAGGTACATTCATGAACATTTGTGTCGATCTTGCAACCGATGAGTGTAGCAAATGCGAGATATATCCTTCATTCTGTCGTTGGCATCAACATTTAGTTTAAGTATTTTCAGGCATGATAAGTGTTGTCACGCCTTCGTGGAATGTATAGAAACTTTTGACAGTAGTTTTTTTTATTCTCATCAAAGTCAAGGATCAACATGTTTTTGTTGCAATCCACTTAGTATTTAATCGGGGTATTTTAAGGCCTGAAATTTCCGAATTCTTTAGTCAAGCATCGTGTTTACCCCCAACATCATTCACGAAAGAGAAGATTTATATAAGTTCTGATTTGTACCTTCCTGTAAAAAGTTAGGAATATGACAGTTGTTTTTCATTCATTTGATGTGTTTAAGCTTTTGATTTTGCCATCTGAGAAGGGACTTTCCGATTTGAATTTTGCTTGGAGTTCGATATTTTTGTTATTTTACTTTTTTTTTGTATTAACAAAAGAGGGACGAAAGATACCAAAGGGATAGTCTAACTCATAAATCTAAAACAAATTGACAACGCCATGGCTTAAAATGAAAAGACAAACAGAAAAACAATAGTAAACATGACACAACATATAAAACTCAAGAATAAACAACACGAACCCCACCAAAAACTAGGGGTGATCTCAGCTGCTCCGGAAGGGTAAAGAAGACTTATGCAAATGCCCGATTGTTTTACGGATTGCCTAAACCTCAAATACATCCTTATAAAGGACTATTTACATATATAAAGTCGAGGAGACAATGCACTCGTCCATGGAGAAACATCTATCTAAAGTTTTATCTACCATTCTTTCTACGGTAAAGAATGGCTTTGGACTCGCTGTCAGTGACATATAAATAAGATGGTGTGGTATGAGTGCCATTGATAATAAAAAAATAAAACGATGTTGTTTGGGTGCCATTGAGACAATTCTCCATCAAAGTCACTATGTATAATAATTTAACAATTATAGGTCAAACTACGGCTTTCAACACGCAGCCTTGTCTAGCACCAAATAGCAAGCTATAAAAGGCCCCACAATGATTGACTATAGTGTACAACAATTCAAACAGGAAAACTTTAAAAAAAAAAAAAAAAAAAAAAAAAAAAAAAAAAAAGCAGAAAGAGAAACATATGAACCACACCAAGATACGACAACCACTGAACAGCATGCTCCTGACTTAGGACAGCTACATATTCACCCTAACCTGAGACAGTAGTGTAAAGAAAAATACACTATAATATATCAATTGGAATGGCTTAACTCGATCAAAAAGACATTTAAACAAAAACAAATGAACGAATAAGTCTTCATGGTGGATGTATAGGGCCACTCTGCGTTTGTATTACTTGTTATTTTGCTTCGTATATATGTCTGGTCTTTTCATATAATTTTTATAGTCTGTTCATATGTTGTATTGTTACACCACTGTCCCACATTATTGACTCCGATCGACTGACGACTTCAAGATATGATCAGATATGATCTATGACAAACGTGAAAATTTCACCTTTCTTATTCACTTCCCTTTTATGCAGTGAAATGCCATCTACTCAATCCCACTTGATACGTTTATGCAGTGAAATGCCATCTACTCAATCCCACTTGATACGTTTATGCAGTGAAATGCCATCTACTCAATCCCACTTGATACGTTGCGTTCGTTCATGTTCACACAAAACGGACTTCTAAAAGGGTCATACTCCTGACACACTCATTGCGCCAGGAGCGAAACTATCAATCGAGAAAACACACTTTAAAGTAAGCACAGCCGAAAAATATGTCAAACTAAGTTATCTAAGCTACCATGAGTTACAAAAAAGCACATTAATACAAAATAAGCACAGTGAAATAAAATATAAGCTTTTATGTTTCTATGCTGTGAAATAAAACGATAGCTTTTCTTTGCTATGCACAGTGTACATACAGGACAGTCACATTCCGAGCCATTCCAAGTCTTTTTAAAATTACAAGAATCTTGAACTGAGAAAACTGTTCTCTGTCCTGACATGGTTCAATGTACTGTTCTACAATGAGTGTATAGGAGGATCTAGATGAGGTTCATATAATAGAAAATAATGGACGAATTATAAATGACTTAGAGAAAAATAGCAAAGAAATTAAGAAAAGAGAATAATAAGTTGCAAAATTATATAAAAAAATAACTGCGGATAATAAAAGAATTGCTTGGCTAATATTGTATACTGATTACAGAAATAAACGATATACAGAAGCAAGATATATAGCATATATAATTGCAGAAAACAAATTAAACTGAGACAAATCGTTTTCATGAAAATTTTACAGAATAAGCATTTTTTTTAAGATAAAAAAAATGCCTCAATCATTTATACTTTACTTATATTAATACTGTCATTCATAAAAGCCTGAAATGAACCATCATGGCTCAAATTGAACAAGAAATAAAACTAAAATAATCCCCTTGTTGATATTAGTAAAATCCTCATTTTCCCGACTTAATGTTGAAAAATGTAATATACCGTTCTCAAATCTAAAAGCTCTGATAATTACGAATAATGTTCTATATGGAGTTCTTACAAGTCTGCAAGCCTTCAAAGTATCAAAATGATTGGTCAAATTCCAGCCTTCTAAGTATCAAAATGATTGGTCAAATTCCAGCCTTCTAAGTATCAAAATGATTGGTCAAATTCCAGCCTTCTAAGTATCAAAATGATTGGTCAAATTCCAGCCTTCTAAGTATCAAAATGATTGGTCAAATTCCAGCCTTCTAAGTATCAAAATGATTGGTCAAATTCCAGCCTTCTAAGTATCAAAATGATTGGTCAAATTCCAGCCTTCTAAGTATCAAAATGATTGGTCAAATTCCAAAGAATATCTGTCTGGTTGAATATTTATGAAATGAAAATACAAGAGAACTTAAGCTTTGTGCATGATAGCGATGTCCACAAAACCCAAAAGATGAAATAAACCCAAATAAATTCTACTTGAAAGCAAGCCGCTAAACAATAAAGATAAATCTCTAAAAAATACAATTTTTCAGTTCAAACTTCAATCGGAAAACATGAATAAGTACAGTATACAGTTATTTAATTCCGACTTTTGATTAACGATCTTTTTTTTCAATTTTTATATAACTGAATAAATTCACGGTTTGGACATTTTTGCATGAAAAGTTGTTATCTGGAAAAATTTAAATCCTGCTTTCAATGGGCAAGTAATTGCATGGTATTCCATGTGCCTTTGATTATTTAAATTTACAATTAATCTCTCCATACTAACATGCAGCATAATTTTTCCAATATTTCATTGTTGATGCCAGAATGTGTGATGAATTTGGAAGGTCTGCAAGCACTTGACTTTAACATTGTTTCTAACACAGGCCACACTTCAGCTGTCTGTTTATATTTAAAGTAGTTTTTAGTGAAAACAAGGGAGGTATGGATTGTTTGTGTTTAATCTGAAAAGGAACAATCTCGTACAGGTGTGTTGCTGAAGGCTGATGCTTAAACAACACACGTTATAAGTTTCATGTTCCGTGTCCCAAATAGAAATAATGAAGATTGTTTCGTGAATATATGTGAAAAACTTTTCTTTTAAAAGTATGCGCGCGTATACAAAGAACTGAAGGTTGTTTGTCCAGAAGATAGCAATTAAACCACTTCACGAGAAAAATCTCTTTATGTCTATTCAAAGTATAATAAACAAGTGTGGGCATATATTAGACAACAGCCTAATTTGGCTACTGAAATTCAAAAATTATATTTAACAATTTTGATAAGCTAAACATATATAGCAAAGAAGCCAGACAATATCAACTACACGCACATAAAACCAAATTAAAACTCTTGGTTAGTAGTTTTGGAAAATTATCTTCTAGTATAATGTCTTTATTGCTTGGATGAAAATCTTATTCATGTCTTTGGTTACATTTACAAAAAAAGTTATTAAAAATGTCTGCAACACTTGATTGATCATTTATTTTGCCATTATGATTTTGACACAATAAATGATCAAGAAAATGTTGCTGAGATCATTTGCACAATACACTGAATAGTGTTGTGAAAATGACTACCTTTGTTCGACCGCCAGAGCAACGCTCTATAAATTAGTTTCTTATAGACTGGCGTTTAATGTGGTACATAACACTACAGGGAGATAACTTTGTAAAGTCAGCTAAACGTTTAATTACGTTGTGTTGTAAAAGGAATATTAAGCTTTTCAATGAGAAATTGGTGGTTGTCAAATTGCTATATAACCAGTGTAATTTTTCTGACAAAACGGTTGGTTCAAAATTTTTATTTTTTTTATATTTTTGTTAAAGTGTGAAAGTAAATACTTTGACCAAATTTTATGAAAATTAAACGAGCCAAATTAATTTTAGTGAAAGTGTTGGTTACAATGTTTCGTTGTTGGCGATATGTCTGCCAGTGTTTCTTTGATCGTATACATGTAGGTAATTTTTGTGTGTGGAATTTGTCTCTTGTATTATGGATTGTCTCTTTAAATGTATATTCATAAATGGTGCTGTTTTGTATACAGTTATTCTTTTTTCAATGGTATGTGGTTGTCAACTATATACTCATCAATCAACGGCTTAGTAATTTGCAAAAACAATAAACGAAAAATATATATGACTTATTTGACAAAAAACAACTGAAAACCTTAAAACTAAATACAGAAAAAAAGGTCTCAGTTGAAAACAAAGTGATTTATATTAATAGCGTGATTGTCGTGGAAGCCTAGTTGAACTTCGGGTGAATCAAATTCAGTGGTTTTCAACACATATACGATACTGTGACTGGTGTGTGTTAACTTTAACGGTTCCAATGAATCCCCCCGTTCAACCACAGATTAGTGTTGCTTTCGTGTGGTAACTCTGTAACGGTTCCAATGAATCGAATATTTTAGTATATATATAATAATGATTCCCTACCAAACTAATAGTTTATGACCTTCATGTACAACATAATGGAATGCAAATCCTTCAATCATTAATTGTATTCATAAATTACTTCATTTCATCGATCAGAAAATCTATGTACGTGATATTCTTAAAGAAATTACGACTACAAGAAATTGTAACTTTAAACATGTAACCGTATATCGTCTTTCTGTTTTTCTAGCTGACCGGAAGAATGGTCGTCTGCATCCATGCATCAAAACGTCGCATTCAATATTATTTCCAAATGATAAATGAAGTTTATAAGTGAACCATTACCATCTTAAAATTCCGGAGGCCGGTATGGAAACCACAGAATAGCAAGGTGACCAGGTCAAATAGAGAAGTTGATTGAAGATCTGTCAATGCGTGGTGTTGTTTATGTATTTCAAAGACGCTTGACGTATGTGATATAGATCGGTCATCTTAATCAATTATAAAGAGGTTTACCATAAGTTTGAGAAAAAGATCCACGAAGATATCATCATGCATAAATTAGAAAATTTATATTAAATCGACTTATAACTATAATTTTCTTTGGCTGTATATAAATTAAACCAGAAAACCATTATTCAAGATGTGAATTTTTAATTTATATCGAAATTGAAAAAAATATCATTTTCAATACTTTTAAGGTCGAGTCTGCAGTCGTTGTCATTGTCGGTGTCATTAGGATATAAGTTTGGGTTAAAGTTTTTTGAAATGTTATATGAAAGTTTGACAGAAGCTTATCCTGGATCTAGAAATAGTATCTAAAGATTTTATGGGAAAATAGACTAAGCTCTCGGCGGTCAACACCACAATTTTACACTAATAGCATCAATCGGCGGCTAGATACTGGGTTCCGTGGAACCCTTTATGAATGTTTTTATTTTTATTTTCTAGCAAATTAATACCACATCTTCTTTTTTTATAATAAAAGCAATGCGTTTTCCTTACGTTAGAAAGTTCACCATAAAACAAGAGGAAAACATCAGATGTGAATCTCTGAATTTATATTGACCATTAACTAATTTATAAACGAATTATCGAAGTCTTTAAAGTATATTCAAGAAGTGATATTATTTACCAAAGTTTTACAAAACAAGCTTTTATAATTATGCACGAGACTTGCACGTGTGATGTGAATTCCCGTTTATTAACAGAAGAGATTAGAAACGCCTTCAACGTAAGATCCTTCAAAGACGTTTACAGATCCATCCAAAGACCAATTAACACGTTTCCTTTGAATAAATAATAACATATGATTCAGAAATAAATCGTGTTATTCCACGAGAACACAAAATCAAATATGAACTTCATTTTCAAAGAAATAGATTTACACCTTTTTAATATGACTGATGTTTATTTATGATGTTCATTATTTTAATAACACTGAAAGAATTTACTAAAATGACTTTCACTTTTGATTATTTCGCTGTAATAGAAGTGTTTATACGTAATGGTTCCTAATTAAACACCTGCCGCTGTATGTTTTCATCTTTTATTTGTTTTAGGCAAAATAAATATGGAATCGTTTGTTCATCTGCACTTGCTGAAATTTTCAATGTTGGCACTTTCTAATTCTTAAATGTGAATACTTGTATAATTATTTTGGAACTGTTATTATCTTTTTATAATAAAAGATATTAGTACTCCTAATTGGTGCTGCCTTTTATAATTTTCATATGAGATTTAGACTTAGTGTCCCTTTTTTCTATCATATATTTGTATAAAATAACACCGAATAATTGTATATCTAGCATAGATGGACCGGAGATATGTACGCCCAGGTCAATATTCATGTCTCTGGACCTTTAATATTTGATGCATGTATATGATTTAAGTCAGATGTGCTTATCTAAGAGGATTTTTTTAATACTTCTAAATTTTCCATTATTTTTCTTAAGTGAAGATTTATTTCTAGGATTCCACATAAAAAATCTCAAATGGCAAATAAATATAAAAGGGTTGCAGGGAAGAGGTGTGGCGCTGTGCTCTAAAATTGACACCCACATCCTGTGAATGTTTGTCTGAAGTTGTCATAATCCTGGGATCATCAATAACCCCTAGGGAGTTCTACTGTCAATAAAGGCGGACGTCGGGGTTATAATATATTTGCATTAATTATTTTGATAAAATTGATACCTTGGCGCTAATGATAGCGTGCAGATTTACTTTGATTGAAATTTTATGACATGTTCAAATCAAAGAAATTTTTACCTATGATAGTCCGCAGACCCTATGTAAAGAACAGTTTTATTAAGGCTGAGACTACTACGTGTCTCAGATGACGGGTAGATTTATGATTGATCTGCTTATTAAAATTCTTGGAAATATGATAAATCAAAATAACACTTAATACATTTCGTGCTTCCAAAGCGTTTTATCTTTATCTTCAGAACACTCAAAATCGTTTTTTAACATCCGAAGCGTAAAACAAGTGTTTTCTAAGATTTTGGCTTTTTGATAATCGTCCTTCAATGGTCTGACAACTGTGAGTGACCAATATGAACTTCAGAAAAAAAGAAAGTTATAGTATATCTCTGTTAGAAGAGAACATGTTTGATAAATATAAAAAAGACTGTTGTACAAGAATTTGTTCATATAGTACCGGTTGTAAATTGAGAACATATAAACTTTTTAAACACGTTATAACACTGAGCAATATTTGCTACAGAAAATGCCACTGCGCCATCGTAGGGCTTTTTCAAAGTTTAGATGTGGTGTAGCACCATTAAAAATTGAAACTGGTCGATATGAAAAAAAATGTAGACGAAAGAGTCTGTTTTAACTGCAACATTTTAGAGGATGAAAAACATGCACTTTTAAATTGTCTGTTGTATGAAGATCTAAGACATGCTCTTTTTATTGATATATTGTGTCATAATGATATGTTTTTAGACTTGTCTGATGAAGAAAAATTATATTTATGTTAAAAAAATACCAATATTTGTAATATTGTTGCTAAAACCTGCAATAACATTTTAACCAGGAGAAACATTATTGTATATCATTAACTACTGTATTTGTAGTATTTAATAAAAATTAATAAGTATTATATGTATTTTAATAGTCTTTCACAATTCTTTTAAGAGTGGCACATACATATATTTAATTGTTTTAACTATGTTTACTGTATGATTAATTTTATAATTGTATCTTGTTTTTATCATGTTGTATGTGGCGAGACTTTAGTAAACTATTGAATCTGATTCTGGATAGAACAGTTTTATTAAGGCTGAGACTACTATGTGTTATAGCAGTCTCAGATGACGGGTAGATTTATGATTGATCTGCTTATTAAAATTCTTGGAAATATGATAAATTGATATAACACTTAATACATTTCGTGCATCCAAAGCGTTTTATCTTTATCTTCCGCAGAACACTCAAAATCGTTTTTAACATCCGAAGCGTAAAACAAGTGTTTTCTAAGATTTTGGCTTTTTGATAATCGTCCTTCTATGGTCTAATATCTGTGAACTTCGAAAAAAAAATACCCGATTAAAACTGATTGTTAGTTTGAATCTGTCACACAATCTGATGATTAGCAGTATACTTTTACTGTATACAAGGCTTTTTGACATTTATATATTTTGAAAAAGACATCAAAATAACCAAAAAAGTTGATTTAAAGATTTTACTAAATTTTCATAAAAAGGATTGATTGATTGCTGGTTGCTTAACGTCCAGTGGCAAATATTTCATGCATATTCAAAACGAAAAAGGATACTTATACTTCAATGCTTCTACAAAATAAGGTTGGTTGATCAATGATTTTTACTTTCTACAAAATAAGGTTGGTTGATCAATGATTTTTACTTTCTACAAAATAAGGTTGGTTGATCAATGATTTTTACTTTCTACAAAATAAGGTTGTTTGGTCAATGATTTTTACAACTAATAGTTGATAAGAAAATAATCAGTAAATATGAAAACAGTAAGACAAGGTATTCATATTAAACTTAAAATATAAGTTATGGAATATTCCTTGTTAATTTCGTAAGATGGGTCAACTTTCTAAAAATATCTTAATGCAAAAAAATCAATTCGTTTAATAAATCTTTGGTTTCACGCATAATGTTTAAAATATTTTCATCAAATCAAACATTTTAGTTTTTGTTTTGATGCTTTCTGACAATTTTCACTATTTTTATTAAACTTTTTAACTATTATTATCAAAATAATAGTTTCAAAGTTTAATAAAAATAAAAGCACAAAATTGCGAGATGCCCTCTCCTCATTCGTAGGTTGTTGAATTAGGATTGGAATAAAATGTATTTCAGAGGTAAAAGGTTGCCTCCATTATTAATTTTAGTAGAATCATTGTCAATATAATGTTCTCATACGTTTAATAACAATATTAATTTGTTCATTTTGACACTTTAAATTTAATAAAAGTGACTAATTGCTTTCATTAACGAAAAGCGTTTAAAACAAATATGAATTTATAAGAAGTCCATCATAAATAAGCAACTACTGAGATGTCCACCGGGTCAAGTATCAATTACTGTCAACCAGCGCAGCATCATGGATATCATACCGCCCCGTGACCGATGACACGTTTGGTGTGAAATTGGAAATGTCAGACCAGATTAACTATAATGGAATATTTCCGGATTAACACATTTATTAAGCGACGATTGTAATATTCAATTAATATTTACAAAAATTAGCAGGTTCTTTGATTGATTTACGAATCTTTATGTTAATCCATGCAGGTTTTAAAGTTTATTGGTTTAAGGATTGTTTACTAACACCACAAAACATGGGTCATTTAAACCATGGAAGTATTATATTGATATAATACTTCCATGTTTAAACTGACAATGCAATTTGAAGAAATTTACACAAAAGATTGGAGAGAACAAACTTTCTTACAATTTCAGTGTATTATTTAGATTTAAATAAATAAAAAAAGAGATGTTGGATAAACGTCTTTGAAACAACATCCCAGCACAAGTAACAAACAGACACTAACAGAGCGACATATTGTATGCAACAATAGATTTAAAAAATGGCCATATCCTATATGCAACAATAGATTTAAAAATGGCCATATCTTGTATGCAACAATAGACTAAATAAGGGGCCATATACTGTATGCAACAATAGACTTAAAAAGGTCCATATATTGTATGCAACAATAGACTTAAAAAAGGGGCCATATACTGTATTCAATAATAGACTACGAAATAGGTCTTCAATAATACTGTCAAAATATTTGAAAGGGATTTTCTAGAGTTAATGGATTATTTCTAATTTATCTTGATATATTTTAATCAGTAAGAGAAATGATGAAAACTTTGGTTCAATTAATTTGTTCCCTACAAATAAGCATGAGCTTAATTAACAAAAGGTACAACTTGCTACGTGGATAATCATATTATTTAAACTAACGCCGTAAGTTTGTACGATATTAAAATGCTAGTGCTTATACTAATTTTGACATGGAAGCCCACTGCCTGAAGGAGATAAAACATGAATTTCATTTATTTTGTAATAAAATTCTTCTTAAGTTTTCAATCTAATGTCACACTGCATAATAACTGTTATATATGTGTATGTATAGAAAGATATAGATATCTGCAAACAAAACTTCTTAAAGCTTTATATAAAGTGGACGCTTTGAATAGTGCAAAATTAATATAAATATATTTATATATGTGTGCGTGTTTTTTGGGGTTTTTTTTTTGTTGCGTAAAAAGCGAATTGTACATACCTGTTGCCGAATTTCTAGACAAAAAATGCAATATTATACATTATTTAGAGGCAGTTTCAGTATTTCCGTTTTTAGCAGTACACGAACTTCTTTTTTTGTGACATACAACAAATACATGTATATCGAATAGAATCAAGAAACAACATTCGCAAATTGATCATGTAATTAGACCGTTGATTTTCCCGTTTGAATGGTTTTACACTAGTAATTTTAGGGCCCTTTATAGCTTGTTGTTCGGTGTGAACCAGGGCTCCGTGTTGAAGGCCGTACATTGACCTATAATGGTTTACTTTTTTAAAATTGTTATTTGGATGGAGGGTTGTCTCATTGGCACTCACACCACATCTTCCTATATCTATTTCTGTTTGAAGTTTTTACTCACTTACTTTATTAATACATAAAAATTCTATCAACAGTTTTTATAAAAACGTCTACAGATTTAGGTCCTTTGTGAATTTGTCGATTTGACCATCACACTCGACATTTCTCCTTGAAAGTTAGAGTACATTTGAAACCATTAAGCTGTGTGGTCTACCACTGGACATATTTTTGTTTGGTTTTAGATATTGTTGATATTGATATAAATGCATACAAATACAAATACCTGTCAAAATTGATTAAGTTTTATAAACATTACCAATGAAAGTAGAATTTCATACCATTCCACCAAGTGGATGGCTGCATTCAATCTGTGTGAAAAGCGCAATACTCAGTAAATGAAACCGATTAATGCAGTCAATAATTACATCGGATTCTTTATACTGTTAGATCCCCGTGGTCTTTCCAGTGCATTTTACATAAATACCTCTTTTTTTTTGTAAATCTTTTAATTAAAAAAAAAAGCTTTTAAAATATCGGATTCTGTCGTAAGAAAAATGAAGTAGTACTTCCCGTCATGTATATATACTTTTCCCAGAGAATTTATATATAACACTCGACTACGATCAAATGGTACTCTTGAAAATTTGTGTGTTTAGAGTTTTTTGCTTTTTAATTTTACAGAACGGAAGTCGTTTAAACTTCCTTCTCGTTAATCCTGGTGTTTACAAGGAAAACAGATGTCATTGAAATTGTGAATATTTTTATGAATGAAGGAATGTTTTCTTACTTATCAAGAGCGTGGGAACTTTCTTTCCACGTGCAATCTTCACGCCAAAGTGTGACTCAATGCAGCATTGTAAATTACGAAATCTCCAGCAAATCTTATTAACTGACTGGTAAAACTATCTGCTTAAAAAATCAAATGTTTCCTTGGGTATACATTCTGTATAAATAAAATCTGAAGGATTCATCAGAATTGCAGATATTTACGATGACGTTTTAAATGTTCTGCTTTGTCGCCGCAATACCGGACAGGAACGTCGGTGCAGACGGGAAAATGATTAACGTCAAATAACTAAAATACAAAGTCGTAATCGGAAACGACATGTCATCACGAGAATGTTACGGAATTAAAAAAGCGTCAAGTCAAGGGCAGTGATATAGATATAGTTATTGTTCCCAAACCATAAACCATAAAACTGACTATGTTTTCAACTTTCTTTCACTTTATACCATTACAGCCTAAAAATACAGAAAACTTTTTTTTAACCTCTATTTTTTTTTTATTAAATTATGTCTTAATCGATTTAAAAATACTGTCTGATATTATGGGTATTTTTTGCGCATTATTAAAATTTTGCAATGTACCACGGTTAATAGTTTTTTATATTAATTGCAGAATTTTAGCGAATAATATTTAAACCACCAAAAATAGGACACCTGCATTATCACATAACTTATTTATTACAATTAAGAAATATATTGACAAAACAAAACTTGTTTATCTTTACTAATTTCACCCCTTTACGTGAAATCTTTATCTTGTGAATATTTGTTTTTCTTTCTGAGATCAATGGGGCGATTATCGGAACAAAAACTTTCTCAGGTTTTATTTATTCAATAAAATCTTATTCAAAGGTATATCAATCAGAAATGGAATATTGAAAAATTTGCAAAGATTGACTAAACATGCTAAAGTTTCTGACAAATATCTTTTCTTTCTCGTCTTGCGTTCCATGTTGTCAGTCAAACGCCATGGGAATTTTCGCGCGAGACGAATATCACAATTCCACACTTTTGCGATATGGGTAATATAATTTTTGATTGGCAGAATGGTTTCGGGGATTTATTACCTATTTACACTTACACCAACCTCAGCTTCTGCGGGAGGGGGCGGGGCGTAATACTGTAAACAAACATTGGCATTACCATCTGGTATAAATGGACGTGCCTCACAAATAATTAACCGAATGCACGTGTATAAGTAATAAGTTTATTTCTGAACAGAAAAAAAAAGTGAAAGTTTAAAAATTTTGGTGGTATCCTGTTGACAAACTGCACGATATACATTTATGCAGAATTATTGTTTGAACTAATTTTTTACAAATAACTCCATGGTATTAACAGATTTAACTATGATACCACAGCAGTGTAGCAATATGGATACAATGTACGTTCAGGGACAAATTGGAATACCCATGATCAAACAGGAATATGCCGAGGATATGACGGACCATTTAGAAATGGACTTATCCAAAATGAAAAAGAAATCTCGAAAAAGAACCTTCAGCAAGACATTTGATTCTGTATCGGAGGCATCGTCACACGAAAACTCGAATGACAGTTCGTCTTCATGTAGTGGAGAAAATAGCAAGAAAAAGAAAAAAGGACAATCAATGGAAGAAATTAATACTCAAAGATGTTTAGCAAATGTTCGTGAAAGACAGAGGACACAAAGTTTAAATGAAGCCTTTTCAACTCTCCGAACCATTATTCCGACGTTACCCTCCGATAAACTTAGTAAAATCCAGACTCTAAAGTTAGCTTCCCGTTATATTGACTTTCTGTACCAAGTACTAAGAACTGATGACAATTGTGATAAGAATAAGTCTACCAGTTGTAGTTATGTAGAAGATGAGAGACTAAGTTATGCCTTTTCTGTGTGGAGGATGGAGGGAGCATGGGCATTGCCGGGACACTGATTTATATTACATTCTTAGGTTAGTATTAAATATATAATCTAGAGCATGGGCCTTGCCGGGACACTGATTTATATTACACTCGTTGGTTAGTATTAAATATACAATATAGAATAACTATAGCTTACACAGTTATTGTATTATAAAATAATAATGATAATATACACAGTATTTACTATTTATTATATCATTTGCCTTAAAATCACAAACACCTTTTCCTCTTCCTTAAACAAATAACTATTAACAATCACAACAAACTTTTGTTTGTTAATAAGAAAACAATATTTTTATTTTTATGTTGAATTTTGAAACAGAAAACGAATAGAGTTTTCTGTTTGTGTGTGTATAGTCAATGTGAAATAAATACACACGTCCACCGAAAGATTATATGCAACATAGTTGAATAAAAAATTAATATAAAGAGTATTTTATATTAGCTTTGATAAATTTAACCTCTATTTGACCAGCACAATATCTAAACTTGCCATGATTTATCTAGAAAATGGTTACCCATATCAACAGATGCTGGGGTGAAAGATTTAAGATTTTATCAAAAATATGATTGATATGATAAATATGATAAATAAATAATAAAACTGAAAGGATAACACTTAGATATAAAATATATCGAATTATGTTTCATTTCTCAAAATTAAGTGATTTAAAATTATTTGGTAAGTACCCTGGTACTGAACATATCTTGCTGACAGTCGTAAATTATAGTTGTAGATTGTGCATGAACAAATAAATGTGCATGAACAAATAAAGGATCTGTCTTCTGTGTAAATATCATATTATTGCATTAAAGCAAATAAAAGTAATATAAATATAAAGGCTATGGTATTAGTAATGTTTCTATGTTTTAAAAACTAGTAAAAAATGTGTATATGATTCTTTAGAAAAAGTAATTTCACATTAAACTGAATTTTAAAATTACTGCTTGAGATCAAAATGTTCTAAATGTTATCTGGAAAGGATATTCATCTATTATTTATCGCCAAAGAAAAAGACTAAGCATAAATTTATCCAAAAAATATATTTTTGGAGCACCAAAATTCAACACTTTTTAACCCTAGATTTAAAATGTCCTGGAAGTGGTACAAACGTGTAATCCTGGAATAATTAATGTTGTCTTTTATTCTCAGTGATTTTTAGTATGGACAATCATTTTAAAGGCATTTTCTATGAGTTGGAGAATATTTTTCCCCAATAGAAAACGTATATCTGGCCTTGCTTATGGAGAAAGTGTTATTTTCAATTTCATTATTATTGATTATGTGTTTTTTTTTTGTATAGTTGTTTCGATAATACGATTTTTTTAAAGTTATGGAACCCTGCATTTTGTCAACAGATAATCGCTTCAGGAGGAAGCCTTTGTTCCTTTTATACATCAAAGTTTGCAATGCTTATACTCTATCTGTATGATACACAGAACAACGAAAGCCGTGTTTCTACACTTTATAATATAATCTTTTACCACGAAATTCTTTTGATCTTTGAGCTCAGTGACAAAGTTAACATTAGTTCTGTACAACATCAATACAAGAGAACAAAACTAGAAATAATCCAACATGACACATGCATTTTTGCCGGTAGATATACAGACGTGATACACAATCACTTATCATAATCCAGATTTATATACAGATAAACATTGCATCTTGTCCAATAGAACTTTTAAAGTCAATAATATTTCGATTTTTTTCAAGGTAATACAAATGTCTTTCCATATTTCCGTCTCCCTTTAAATATTTTGCAAACCCACTAATAAAAAGCTTGTGATTAATGTTTAGTTAAACCAAAACTAAAAAGGGACTAAAAGCCTGTGTGCGACTACTGTAGTGACAGAGACAAATACATCCACCTAGACCAGAGACATGTTACATGTGTTTAAATCAGTTGATGAATTTTAGTCGACGAGCGGATTTTGATTCCGCATCTTATATTTTGACTAGTGTACTGCAGAAAAAAATCGAATCTGAAATCTGCCAATAAAAAAATGTTGTATACTTCCTTTTAAAAGTGCGCACAAAAACTATTGCTGTTATAAAAGTCAAAGTCATCAGTTAATGACTTAAACAATTGACCCATGGTGGCATCCAAGTAAAAGAAACTTCAGGTGTAGTAAACATTTGATTTCATTGTTTTGTACGTGGTTGTGTTCCATAACTCGGCTGTTGTTACCGGCGTAAAGCAAGCACCCGACTGTTTCACCCTTGGTTTTCTATCCCCTTTGTATTGATGTTCACTGATACGTAACTTACTGCTTTCTTTATGGAATATTGTGTAATATATGCTCTGGTTATTATATGAGATGCACATCTGGTAACTTTTGAAGTAATATTACTTCATGTATGTACATACTGTGTAGTGAATGAACAACATACAAGAACTTAGAGATTCTACAAAATTGTATTGATTGTTCTTCGTTTAATGTTGCCTGCAGAGTAAGAATAAATGCAAGAAGATTTGGGGTACATGTCATTGCGACCATCCCTTGAAATACACAAAGACATCTTTTAAAAGATCAGCATCAACATGTATTGTATTATCTTATCTTAAACTCGTAGTAGCCTTAATTCGAGGTTTGCATTATAACGAAGAAAGCAACCAAAGCATTATTCGACCTTTCATATACTCACATTAAAACAGTGCTTTTGATAAATCAACCCCTAGAATTTTACAAAAGGTACAATGACGAATGTATATCGAATTCAATCAAACCATTGCAAAACCAAAGACTGTGAACAGATTTTGATCTTCTACATTGTAATTTCAACCACCGTACAAATGTAATAAGACTATTTATTGCATAGCAATATAATATTTCCCACAGAAAGTAATCAAAAGTTAGCTTGCAATAAATTCCAATATTGCACTAGTACAATAAATCTTTAAAATTAATGACGTCATCAAGACAAAATCTTAGTTTAAACCAATTTTTACTTTCAGATATTATATTGCTATACAATAAAAGGGTTATTGCATGAATATTGGGAAATATTGTCCCTCGTAGAACATATATTGACTCGCAAGCTCGTGCAATATAAAATTCTACTCGGGACAATATTCTCCAATATTCATGCAATAACCCTATAATATCAACGTCTTGACCGATCTCGTGCAATTTGAAAAGCATTTTTCTAAAAATGTATACAAAATGTAGTAGTGTTACTACCCATACTATAAACAAGGACGGTATATATCATATAACATCCTTGCTATAAATATGTGGATTTATATATAATAACACAAGTACACTTCGTTAAAATTAACAGTTAAATATCTATAAAGCCAGAAGGCTCGCCCTAAAAAATGACGGACAATTCCCACATTAATTGTTTTTAAATAGTATTGCCTAAAAAGCTGGGGTTAATACGACTCCTTTTTTTTTTACCAAATTACTGTATCCGCCAGTCTCATCACAAGTAACAGAAAAGGGAATGACAAACCCACTAATGCATTTTGTAAAGGGACAAATTAGTAAAGACAATAGAAATTATTTCAGATCCTCATAAAACGTATAATGTTTTATGGAATACCCACCACTTACACGCTTAATGCCACTTTATAAACTTTGTGCATGGAAGCTTTTTCTGGATTAACCAATATCAGAAATACTCGAATCAAATGACATCTTAGTGTCAGTAACAAGGACAATAGCATTTTTTGCTAGTAATAATTAAAGAATATGTAATATTCGTCCAAATCAATTATTCCACCATTAATTACAACGTATATGTGTTTTCCTCCAGCGATGTTTTCTTAGTAATCATGTATGCTGTACTATTTTCTTTGTAACAATATAAGTGTTTGTTGTTAGAGCAGTATTCTTTTATTACAATTTAATATAAAATTGACGGGATGTATTACCAAAGAAACAAGTATGTTAAACGAGAGCCGTTTTCCTTAACATCATCAACTATGTATTTCTAAGACATGAAAGAAAATTACTTTTACATTTTTCAAGCATTTTCTTTGGCATTTTCTTCTCAAGTTCTCAAGTGTCGTGACGCTCTTTTGCAAAGAAGACCCTCAGCCATCTGCCAAAAACATCAAATCGAGGACGCACATTTGTTACTAGAATGATTATTACTCTGACAAAACGCATCACTCTCTGTTTTTATCATTAAGATGATGCATTTCAAATTCTCCCATCATCTAGTAATGGCACAAGTCTTATTTCCATCAATTAACATTCAACAAAACGAACTGTAGGTGAACACCGTGCTACAGCTACAGCGCTTTTAAGAAACAATATAATTAATGTGTTCATGTAGTAAAATACATTTCTAGAACTAAGTAAAAATATTCATTTCTCTTGGGAAGAAACACATTTGTTTGATTTATGACCTTCATTAATTCATTTCATGTATACATCAGAAAAATTTATGGAATAATTAATAAAATGTCTTCTGGCAGTGACGCAATACATACCAAAGTTTATGACAGTCAGCTGATAGTTAAAAGTTTTTGTCCAGATACATTAAGAACTTTGATTTAAACACGTTGTTTTTTTTAATCAGAATATTTGGATTTGAAAAAGGTATAGTTTTTTGGTTGCTTTTTTCAATTAACATAACTGAACAAATGTCGGATGAATCTTATGACACAGAAAAATAATTCCATAAACCAATCCAGAGTCCAGGAAGGGCATGTATAGCATGACACAAACAATAAGGTTTGAAACATACAATTTTTGGTAACACCATGCAATAATTCAAGATTAAACAATTTCAATTGAAGCTTTAATATGCATTTCATGAAAATATATAGATCGTGGTTAACAACGCGATTAACTGCTGTACATATGACGCACTTTTTGTGGTTTGTGATTCACAAATAAATCACGCCAACAAGAACTTGATACAAATCAGTAGCTTTCATGTATTTACCGCTATCTCTTTGATATTTCAGATTTTGACGAGGACATGGTTTTTGTCTCCAGTGTTTTATGAAATGGCGAGCGACCAGTTGTCATGACTACGGACCAATAGTTGAAAAGATGAACAGCCTTCTGATGACTTGTGATAACGATTGTGAGATCTGTCATATTCAGTTAGGACGAATGATAGACACAACTTCCAGTTTATACATCAGTGAATTAGTCCACTTCCGTTATAGTTTAGTAGTCTTCCACCGTACATGTCGTGTAATAAATACTTTGTATAGAAATTACATGCTACCGTGTTGCCAATAATGCAGGTGTGTAGGCTGGACAAGCTTGTCGTCCCAACTATTGAACTTCTGACCAAACCTTCCCAATGACCAAACCATGACAAAAGAATCTCCCATGTGTGATCACGTGTTCATTTTTTGTCACTTATCATCATAATTTAACGTTGTTAAACTTTTAATATTTTTATTTATGAGGAGCAGTATTGACAATCCTTTTATTGTTTTTTTATGAGATTGAATGTTTTGTATAATTTATTTTTAATACAGATGATATGAACAATTGCTGTCTTCTTTTTTTCTGTTATTATTTGTGATGCGAAAAACAAGTTGTGAACATGTCTACACAAAATAAATGCAAGTTACAAGTGATCATATGTTTGTAGTGTCTCCAATTTACGTGCTTGACCAATTCAGAAATTGCGGACAACGTATATAAAAATACTGTTTATTGTTACGCAAACAAAAACAAAACAAAATATTTCCGTACTCCATGTATACCTTACAACAAAATTATTGTTATTTACCTATATACGTTATTTTATTTGTGGAATTTTGTCCAAGGTTATGGTTGTCACTCTGAAATTGTTTTACATCTAAACGCCTCGTTTGATTAATTTTGTATTTAATTTGTGTCATAGATCAAAACTAAACGTTCAGTGTATGTTCATTTGATTTTTGATAATTTGTCTTTAAACATTTCAATAGATATTTTAAAGTGTTTCTTTCTATGCTGTGATGTTACACTATTGTTTCAGGGTAAGGTGAAGTTTGGCGCCTATTAAAACATTTTAACCCGCTGCATTTGCTTGCAACTGTCCTTAGTTAGGAACCTGATGTTTAGTGGTTGCCGTTTGTTGATGCGGTTCAAAGGTGTTTCTCGTTCTTTTTTTATGTGGATTAGACCGTTCGTTTCCCTGTTTGAATGGTTTAAAACCAGTCATTTTTTAGGTCATTTTTTGCTTGCTGTTAGATGTGAGCCAATGCTCCGTGTTGAAGACCATACTTTGACCTATACTTGTTTACTTTTATAAATTATGACTTGTATGCAGGTTTGTCTCATTGGCACTCGTACCACATCTTCTTATATCTATATATAAAAAACCACACACACAATACCCACATGAACAACAACAATAAAATCAAAGGACAATGTGTAAAAAAAACCACCAGAAATAACAATGCGACATCGAGACAAATCAATATTACAAATATACACCAATGAGTTTATATGCTCTCCTTTTCAAATATAGCTTTCTTGATTATCATGGACAGATAACTCATAAATGATATTTGATATAGTACCAATTCAAAAACTTGATATTAAGTGCTCCTATAATTAAGGGCTTAGAATGTATCACGCTTGTTACGGTGTTCTGTTCTGTCTCTTTGTTTTATCACGGGAAGCAACCTTTAAAGCATTCACAAATTTTGTACCGTAAAGAGGATACCTGGAATAAATGAACATGTTAGAGTTGTATTTCTTTTTCGCCTTCGTATTTCAGGTCAAGAATCGATCGCAAGACTATGGTCATCTAAGGTTCGAGGTCTAGCAGTTATTGTTAATTATAGAAAATCCCCCCCAAAAAAAAATAAGTAATGGGATGATTGACAATGAGACAACTTTCCATAATAGAATCATGGAAGTATTATATTGACTATATAATACTTTCCATAATAGAAATGGACGTTATCTGTCTTCAACAATGAGGGGGGATAGGAAGGGTCTTGATCCCGAAATCCCGGACTTGAAAAAACGAAATCCCGAGGTACCGAATTTAAATAAAGCAAATCCCGACATCCCGAAATCCGAAAAAAAGGATTCCCGGATCCCGAAAGGGTCAATCCCGAAATCCCGAGCTTAAAAACACCCGATCCCGGAGTCCCGATAAAGGTCCTATCCCCCCTCAACAATGAGTAAACTATAAAAGGGTTGTTTTAACATGATCCGTATGGTATTCTAACCTCAGTTCCACTGGTTGATTAAATTGGAGCCGAATCTAATAAATATGAATAAAACTGCCATTATTTGTGTTTTATTTACATTTTTAATAATATTTTTTTAATAAATGAAGAATAAACCTTTCCAAATACTTTCAAAGGCTTAAAAAAATCCGGAGTTTCTACACAAGGTATGTATTTATGCCTACACGTGATGTACCAACTTTGGTGACCGTTACTATGGAAACGAGTCTGGTGACATACTATTTTTAATTCAAATTTTTATAGAGGCCATTGCATAGTATATGTATGCAAATTTTAAGAAAAATTCAATGGTGAAAAAATTTTGCTATATCTGTAGGGATCCACCTTAAACATGCAGAGACTCACTTTTAAAATAGTATATTGTCACAGGACCCAAATTGCACGTATTCAACAAAAAATAGCGGAGGAAATCTGACAAATTTGCTTTGAGACTTAAATATTTGTTTTTTATTTATTTATGATTTGACAAGTTATGATGAAGCATTCATAGGATAAAAGACATCTACGGCAACGTTACACATCTTATACTACTTCTTTACAAAGAATGCATTTGTTTAGGGGCCAGCTGAAGGACGCCTCTGGGTGAAGACCTGTTGGTGACCTTCTGCTGTTGTCTGCTCTATAGTCGGGTTGTTGTCTCTTTGACACATTCCCCATTTCCATTCTCAATTTTCTGATTCAAAATATCAATGTCTGCAGTATTTGATCATTAAACTGCCATTGCTTAGAAGTTTGAAATATCGTAAATGATTTTTCCATGGAAATATTTAAATACTTATCAGTACCTCTACTAGGCTGGTATTCTTAAAGAGACTGACCAAGGAGGTTATATAAGCTCCTTGGACTGACCAAGACGTAATATTGACTCACGTGACATAATAAAGTGATAATTAGTTGACGGGATGCTTTGTTAGTTCTGTCTTATTTGATTGGTATCTTACCAGCAATGTGAAGGTCATATTTGATTGATCTGTCAAGGATAAATTGATTTCTCGACTGACTGGATTTAAGCATTGCGTCTGATAAAATTTTGGAAGCGATAATTTACGGAGATTAACATTGCATATTAAATATTTGACATTTTGATGCCAAACTGTTATTTCTAAAATTTACCGATTTCCTAAAAGATTCGATAAAACGACGATAAATCTATCATAACAATCTAGTAAAACGAAAATTGACATTTGACATGCAAGTTCATTATTATAATTATTATTATGTATAAATACAGTACCTATAACTTTAAAATCTTAAAAGTTCTTGATACGTTTGACCTTAAAAAGTTAGCTTTCGATTTTATTTTTTTTTTCCGTTTGGAGTTTAGTAATTTTTTTGGTAGTCAACTTCATTTCTTTAATCCAATGGTAAAAAATGAACCGTTTACCTCTTGTGGTACTGGGTGTTACTCTATCATTTAGGGCATCAAAATGGGAATTAAGTAAATTAAAACGTAATGAGATGCTTCTACTTCTACCACTAAGTGACCACCGTTATCATATTGACTATTCTGTCACTCAGGATGCGGTATGGACATGTGCATCAAACGTCTTTATTCAAATAAAAAAATATGTGGACGTGCTTATGTTGAGCAGCGGTTTTGAAGACATTGCCAGTTATGTAATAGAACTAAAATAGTATAAGAAAGGGTCGTGAAACGTTACAATCAGATCTGAAACCCATACTATTAAATATAATTTGTTTGCAACAACAAAAAAGTCACAAATGTAAAAAAAGAAAAGCATTGTGAAGATAAGATAAGATAATGTTTTAAGTATTTGCACTCTTCTTTTTCTCGTTCGCTTTGTGTACCGTTTCTTGTCTTAAATAATTAAAACAGTTTGCGCTTCATTACCGCCTACCGGAGGAGGAATTTTTTCTTTGAACAAATCGAGCAAAAGATATGTTTAGTATGCGACAAGAAACAGAGGTTTTAGTTTCACAAATAAAATTCTACGACGGAACTACGTGAGATGCGAGTTCAAAAGAAATAAAAAGCAATGGAATTGTAGTGCAGATGGTAGATGGAATTCATTGTGAATATTTTATGTTTAGGGGGTTTTACATCTATAATCCTTACAATCCTATGAGTTGTAAAGCTTTTACATTTCATATATATTATACATATACTTATTGATGTCGGTAAATTAATTGATGCATTGCGTGATCCAGACAAAATTTTAAAATTTCTAAAATAATGTTTTCTAAAGCCATCGATCTTATGGATATGTGTGTTCAAAAACAGTTTCAAAGCATAATGATATTGCTACGAGAACATTTATTAATCGCTGTTTCTTTAGTACTTGAACATGCCATAGAGTATAACATGTTTTAGTACTACTTTGTTAAAAATCTATGTATACTATTGAGTTTTGAACTTGATATTTTTAAAGGAACGATTAACGAAAAAAAACACTTCCACTGTCACCTGCTACCGTAATTGTAGGGGACTTGAATTTATTGTTTTTCTCACGGATATAATCGTGTACAATCAGATAGTTTAACATAGAATAAGAATTTGTGTGGTTAGAACTCGACTGGAAGTCTCCATAAATCTTGAAATCATAGGTGGATAAACAAATATGAAGATAGATAAAATTCAATTTTTATGTTACTACTGAAATAAAGGGATAATTTTGTATTTTTATAACATTGTAAAAATAAGAAGATGTTGTATGATTGCAATTGCGACAACTGTCGCATGTATTTGCTTTTATTTCAGAATATATTTTATATACATATATATACCTTACGAATATATGCTTCAGATTATATCTATAATTGTACCATTAATTATCAAATGATAAGTATCCATCTTTCATCAGGTTAATAGTAGGCTGATAACAGGTGTAACTGATGTTGAGGTTATCTCCTTTATTACGTATCATTATCTAATACTAGATATGCAAAGTTCGCGCAGTCAAACTATATCAAGATATTTAGAATATAAGAATTTGTATAACACCGATTTTTACGGTAATTTTGGCGGGAGTTCGCAGTTCCCTGATTGAGTTGTAAGGACATTTTAACTAAAGTTTGGTATTTTAAACATGCACGTTATACAAAAAAAAAAAAAAACGTTTCAGATTATGCTAGTTACAATGTAATAGAATTCATGCACGAAGTATGACTCTGTAAAGTAAAAGAATTTATCCAAAGAATAATTATATTTTGTTATTCCGGATTATTTATAGTCCTTGGTTTCTTTATGATAATCTATTTTAGTACTTGCAGAAAGTGTCACAATAAATAATTTTAATTTTAATCTTAAATATTATATAACAAAACGGAAATGTCTTTTAATTTTATGTTCATTCTGTTATATAAAAAACGAAATTTATAAAACAATGTGCTAACCAGTTCATTTTGGGGTCCTTACCTTTTACCTTTACCTATCCTGTATATCAGTATTTGCCACCTCTGTCAGATGAACCACTGGCACTGTTGTCTTTTGTCAGTGTGAATTAAAGTTTACTTTAAATCCTATGAATTGTCACTACATACATACACGGTCACAATAACAACGGTGCACTGATAAAATAGGTTAGATACAAATATCTTTCGCGGTCCGCCTTTCAACTATGTCGATTTCTCTGAGAAATTAGAGACAAAGATTTTGTTTTTTCAGTAACAAAACTTGGGACGGACACATAAAGAAGGTGACAAGGTGATACAAGGTAAGCGTTCAACCCTCAACCAACATACATGTAGGTCAGTACAGTAACAGTACAACATCAGAACAAACTGAACAAAATTTAGTCGGAATTGGCTTACCGGCGAGGGAAGAACAAAAAAAAATTGCGAAAGCAAATTTAAAGATCTAACATTATTGGGCTGATGTTTAGACGAATAACATATATAAGTATCGTCAGGTTTTCATAAGTGCAAGATCAAATATTACTAATCAAATGATTATAATGTTTTTTGAGACATATACATGTTAAATGTAGACGATTTTTATGTTTGATGTTTAAGTATTAAGATACCACAGTGTATTTCTTAAGAGTTTTAGTATCATAGGAGCCTCTGATTTTATTCCAAACAAATTCAAATCCAATCTTGTATGTTAATATGATAAATGTACGCTAGGTCGCTTGCGAAAGATATTTTAGAAAAAGGCAGACACGATTTATTTTGTCATTTTCTTTTGAAGCATAGACATTAAAACTTGTCAAGTGCCCGTTATATAAAAAACGTCGACTTAGAATTGTAAAAAAATGAGTGTTCATTGGTTATATAATTTCAATTTACAACGTGTTGAATTTTAAGTGGTGTCTTCCTGTGAAGCACAATGCTATAAACTTTAAGATAAACTGATACATTTCAAGTTTTTCACATTAATAATTCCCAGGACAGAAAAATGCTATTGCCATCGTAGAAAGACAAACAGTGAAGTTCATTTTACCATAACACGATTTTCTTTATAATGGAGCATAATTTAAAATACAGAAGAATATAGAAATTGAAAGATCTTTTTTATTCACTCATTAATAAATAAATAATGCATTCTGCGTTGTTATGCCATAGTCAATTTTATTTTCGTATACACCTGAACTGCATGTACTGATATATGAAATTGAAAGATAATTATTAGGATTACCTATTCATTTAATATCACTATAATTGTGAAAAATACACATTTTACAATTGTAAGTTAATTTTTTACAAGTACTGCAACTTAAATTAAGCTGTGGTGAATTATTTAACAATGGAAGGTTGATAGTTGCCCTATTTTCACTGACATCGCTCTTTGACGGTAGATAAATAAAACATTATTATACATATACTTTTTGCATTTAAACATGAAGCTTTTCATTTTCACATCTCTAATCAATTTACATATATTCACGAGATGTCCTACATTATGCACAGTTTTATTGATTTTGTAAATTGTACAATTCAAACAAACTTTCTATTATAAAACAGTATCATTAAATGCCTGTGTGATATATTTAATATTTTGTAAATTGTCAATATCCAATTATATCTATTTAATAGAAAATGAAAGATGTTAACATTTAATGAAAGATGATGATAATTTTTTTCATCTGTGCTTTGATATATCAATGCCATATGTTTAATGTATTCAAAAAGTTTTTTGCTTACAATGCAGTATTGTTTAAATACCAACTTTCATGTACAACTCACTTTCAAAAATTTGTAATGCATTGAAGGCACATTTCGAAGTCCTAGTGTTAACGCGTTGAAAGACCTTTATAGATGCATATATAGTTGTTTTTCGTCCCCTGCATTATCTAGTTCTCTGATCCGGTCTTAATTTAACTTTCTAATCCTGACTATTTTGAAGTAAATTTCTGTTCAGAAGCTATGCAATTTCTCATTTTATTGGTTGTCTTATCTTGTTGTTTTTAATTACTGTAGAGCGTTATGTAACTCGCATACTCTGTGTGGTTGTTGATTTTCCCATCCTTATCATTAAAAATAAATCAGATTCAGGATTAGTGATTCGTAATAAGCATTTGTTCAGGTGCTTGATTCACAAGGATTGTTTACGCCATTTCTTCGGTTTGTCCGAGCACTTGTTTATAAGTTGTGTTTTTTTGTCTGTGTTCATGTCTCGAAAGCTCTTGTTATTATGGCACCCTCAACGGAGTTGGGGTGACATATTGTTATTCTACGTTTCTTTTTTCTTCTTCTAATTTTTATTATTCTTCCACACATTTTGTCCATCGTGTTTCTAAGAATTGAGTGATCCAATATTGTTGGAACTATAACATAATGAGGACCCCCATTTGAAGTTCTGCACCTTGCTATGGAATGGTAAAAGATGGCCGCCGTTTCCATGGAAACAGCACAAATGCGAAAAAAATCAAAGTGTTCCAAACTGGAAGAAACTCTACCGAATACTTTACATGTAATATAGGTGTTAGACAAGGAGAAAGTTTATCTCCTTTTCTTTTTTCTTTGTATCTGAATGACTTGGAAGATTTTTTTTTTATAGAAATGATGTAATAGGTTTAAACACAACTGTCAAATGAAATAGAAGAACAAATTTTAATATTTACTTAAAACTTTATGTATTACTTTATGCAGATGATACTGTTTTATTTTCTGAAACTGCACAAGATCTTCAACAGCAGCTAAATACATTTCAGGAATACTGTGATATATGGAAACTGAAAGTTAATCCAACCAAAACAAAAATTGTTATTTTTTGGTAATGGGAGATTGACAAACAAATTAAATTTTACACTTGATGGTTATGTTTTAGAAATTGTCAAAGATATTTCATATTTAGGCATTATTTTTTCCAAAACGGGTAGTTTTAAAAGTGCTAAAAATCAACTCATTAGTAAAGCCACCAAAGCTATGTATGAAGTTCTAAAAAAAAGGCCGCTTACATAACCTGACAGTTAAATGTCAGTACGATCTTTTTGATAAAATTGTAAGGCCTATATTGCTATATGGTTGTGAAATTTGGGGATTTAGTAATATTGATGCAATAGAAAGAGTGCATTTGAAGTTTTGTAAACTTTTGTTAAACTTGAAAAAATCAAACCCAAGCTTTATGGTATATGGAGAGCTAGGCGCTTATCCTATGTCAGTATATGTGGAACACCGTATGGTATCTTTTTGGTCTAACATTGTAAACAGTTCCGATAGTAAAATGACAAATATTCTATATAGATATATTTATAAACTCCACGTAGATGATGGATTTACTAACGAATGGTTGATTTGTATAAAAAATATCTTGAATAAATATGGATTTTCAAATATTTGGTTAAATAAGAAGAACTATATAGTTTTAATCCAAAATGGTTAAAGTTGAGGGTTAAACAAAGAATTTTTGATCAATTTCAACAGACTTGGAAATCAGAAATGGAAAATTCTCCAAAAGCATTATGTCACAAACTGTTTAAAGAAAACTTTGAATTTGAAGAATATTTAGACTTATTACCTTATAAAGATAAAATAACGTTATGTAGGTTTAGAACTGGAAATCATCGGTTGCCTATAGAAACCGGTAGATGGCGTAGAATTATTAGAGAGGAAAGGTACTGTGTACTTTGTAACTCTCAAGAGATAGGTGATGAATATCACTATATTTTAAACTGTACAGCTCTAACAGAAAGTAGAAGAGCTTTTCTTAAACCTTACTATGTAAGCCGAGTAGATGTTTTAAAATTCGGCGCTTTATTTATTTCCAAAAATATTCGTGTATTAAAAAATTTGTGTAAATTAATTAGAATTATCAATATAGAAGTATGTTCTCCAGGTTAATCACCAATCTCTCATTCTTGTTGCTCGTTTTGTGCAAACTTGTCATGCGCAAAATCTGTATGTAATAATATGTAAAAATATATTTCTTTGTACCATTAACTTGGTTTTATAAGAAATAAAGAATCTGAGAGAGTACAATTCTCTCTGTACACATAGAAATGTTAATTGGCATGTGCTGATTTCGATGTGCGAACTCTTTCGTTATAAGATCCAACTGGATGAAACTTTATGAAAATGTTCTCCAGTATGCCAAGATGTCAAGACAATATATGGATAGTTCAAAATGGCCGCCGTTGTCATGGAAACTGGGGTCAAGTTTTGCATTGACCCTATGGAAAAATGCATAAAATCAGCATTTTCTCAGAGAGTTGTGCACCAAAGTAATTGAAACTGTATTGATATATAACATGACATGTGGCAATGAGATGTCTGCTTTTAGAATTTTGGAATTATCTACTGTAACCATGGTTGCAGCACAAATGTTCAAAATTTCCAAAAAAAATAAAGTGCTGCAAACTGGATGAAACTTTATAGGAATAGTAACTGGCATGTGCAGAGTTGCATTTTGAAGTTGGAATTTCCAAAATGGCCGCCTTAACCATGGAAACAGCAAAATTGTCAAAAATTTCAAAATGCTCCAAACTTAATGAAATTTTGCAAAAATGATAACTTGCAGGTGTAGATGCACTCTTTGACTTTGAAATTTCCAAAATGGCTGCCGCTCGTTTGGCAATGGGAGAACGAGGGTGCCATCCGTTATTGCTAGCAATTACAAATCTAGTTGTCTTTGCGATTTTCTCGTTCGTGTTTTAATGTCCCCACATTTTTCTAGTTGATGGTTTTTCTGTGCAATTTTCTCTTTTGTAATTGTTTTATCTTACTTGTGGTTGGCTTTTTGGTTTGTTTTCTTTGATTTGTCTTGAAGCTTTTAGTTTATACTTTGTATGCATGGGATTGGTGTGTATGTTTTCTTTGACAGTCTGGTAACTTTATCCACAACTTTTAAGATTATTAGTGATTTTGAGCTGGGCATATAGAAACACAAAACGGTCTGTTGTTGAAGATCGTTTGATGAATTAGTGTCCGTACACTTGTCTCAGTCGAATTGGGTTATCCGTGCATTTGTCTCGTTCGCGTTTTTTGTTTCTATCCTAATTGTGTCGTTTGTGTTTTTCTATTTGCAAGTGTTTTGTTCGTGTTCATTTGTCTATGAAGTCGACTATTTCGTGTTTGTTTGTTCATGCAAATTCTCGTTCTTTTTTTTTTTGTCCGTAAACTTGTTTCAATCGAGTTTGTCTATATGTACCTGTTTTGTTCGTGTTTGCTTGTCCGTAGACTGATTCGTTCGTGGTTGTCTATATATTCATTTATTTCGTTCATGTTTATTTGACAACACTATATTTTCTTGGGTTTTTTTTTCGTGCAATTACTCGTTCGTGTTTGTCTGTATCAACTTTTTCGTTCGTGTTTTTTGTCCATGCACTATATTGCTGTTGTTTTCTTTTGTCTGTAACTGACTCGTTTGTGTTTTTTGTCTGTGCACTATATTGTTGTTGTTGTTTTTCCTCTTCGCACTTACTCGTTTGTGTTTGTGTGTCTTTTCGAGGTTTCTTTAATATTGGTGTTTGGTCTCTATGCACTCGCCTTGTTCGTTAATCGTCCCCTGATTCTCAATTATTGACAATGATTAATTCCATGACGAGCATGTGTTTTGTTTGTTATAATTTAATAATTGTACAACATTTGATTTGATCATTTTGCAGAAATTGTATTATTGTTTCTTGTTGCTGATTGCGCTAATCTGATTATAACTACATTTTAGTTTACACGTTGTATTTGTCTTTTAAACGACATGACAAGATTACGTAACAGCTAAAGTAGACTGTAATCCACTTTGCTGCTTGATTTGTTTGATATACTGCCAAAATGATGAATTTGTAAAAAAAAAAAACGAGGCACAACGGGGACAATCAGGACAAACTTTCATTTATATCGTGGACACATTTTAATTTTTGAAACAAAAAAAACAATTAAAAACAAAAATGTGCACGTTATTCAGTCCTCTAAATTCCTCGGTGTGTTCGACCCAGTAGTATTAAATTGGTTCGTTATTTAGCTCTCTAGATTCCTCGCTGTGTTCGACCCAGTAGTATTAAATTGGTACGTTAATAAGTCCTCTAGATTCCTCAGTGTGTTCGACCCAGTAGTATTAAATTGGAACGCTATATTGTCTTCGAGGTTCAACATTGTTATCGAACTCATAGTGTTTAATTTGCTAGTGATCTTGTCCTCTACATATTCGTGTTATATATCGACCAGTGATATATTTAATACTAGTTAAATGTACTACTTGTTTGTTCAATTGTCTTTTGGGTCAAACCTTCACCAGGAATTTGGACGTTATGGATAAAACCACGAACGCTCAGAATGCATGCTGAAATCAATCAAAGAAGTCTTATGATGATAATTGTTCTTTTATGTATAAACATGACTGTTTACTCTTATCTTTTATAATTGGCTATCAATAATTGAAATTTCACAGAAAAAAATCAATTTATTGAGATTTCGAATTTATTTTACTATGCTTAAATTGTACAACAATGTTAAAATGATGTTCTTTACATGTGTTTTTTTAATTTCAGTTATGCATTTTTCAATTTAAAAGCGCAGATCCAATAACTAAATCATAATGAATGTTTTCATTCATAACTTCTCTGCAAAAACTGAAATGACAAAATATTGCATCCACTGGCAATAAAATAACGTTAATTAAATCCAGATGAGCCAAAACTCATTCTATATTATGCACGTGTAAACAATTAATACGCACAACATTAAACATTCTGGCACGAGAATTAGGTAAACATATTGGATTCATTATCTCGTTCGCGTGTCCACGAAAAATGATACCGTTAAATATTCGAACACATTGAAGAACTCTATTAAAGTTTAATACTAACCAATAAGAATATTGGAGGTATAAAAGCAGTCTCTGATCTGTTGTTATATATATTGGACTTCATTTTGAATTTCTATACATCTTAACATTGATAAGTTGGCTTTTTGGCTCAATATACTAAGGAGAAAATTGTATGGCGCAATATAACCTTCATCAGTGTAAAGGGTTTTATAATATGGTAATGATGTTTATACAAAATACAGCATTGTTGAAAGATTTATCTGTTAAGAAGTAAAGAAGCTATATATCACTGTAAAGCATAATCTGAAGTGTGAAAATTAAGCTTGTGTAATGTTTATGTTTTTGTATTATTGTTATTTATTTGTTTATATGTGATGAGTACTGATGTGTCAAGATAGGGATTTAATGGTGACAAAAATAAGGCAAATATAAATAGAATTCCATACAAGAGAAAAGAAAGGATATGGGGTATCCATCAATGACACGATATAAGAATTTGCACGGCAAAATGTACAAAAAAGCAAAGAAACAGTGCTTTCATTGCTGTCCTTACACTCGGATTTTCATTATATTGTAATTATGGTTTATGCTAGATCATAAGTTTAAAGTTACCAATAGTCATCGTATTGCCTTCAAAATTGAGAAAAACCCATACCTTATATTCAGATATTGCACTGTCCCATGTTAGGGGAGGGTTGGAATTCCTCTTACATGTTTAACTCCGCCACATTCTGTATGTATGTGCCTGTCCTAAGTCAGGAGCCTGTTATTCGACGGTTGTCTTGTTTATGTGTCACATATTTGTTTTTCGTTCAATTTTTATACATAAATAAGGCCGTTAGTTTTCTCGTTTGAATTGTTTTAAATTGTTATTTTGGGGCCTTTTATAGCTGACTATGCGATATGAGCTTTGCTCATTGTTGAAGGCCGTACGGTGAACTATATTTGTTAATTCTGTCATTTTTGTCTCTTGTGGAGAGTTGTCTTATTGGCAATCATACCACATCTTCTTTTTTTATATTCATTGGATAATGACCATATGTGAAAATCCAAAGTAGATTTATGTTTTCTCAGTGGGAACCATTAAAAAAAAACGTTAATTTAACTGACCAGAATTAGTTTATTATCTACCAGCGGTGTATTTTAAAATAAAAATACTTTTATAATCTAACTCACCAGTAACCATCGCTATATATTAAGTCTCTTCAATTTATTTGCAATCAAAATTATTTGACATTTACAGAAATAACCTTGAGTTAGGTCTGTATAGGCCAATCAAAAAATATTATTCTGACCGTTCGCTTCAGTAATTTATTATAAATCAGGAATTGGTATGAGATAGACCCAAAACATCTTCTTTTCATTTTGGTGGGTTTGTTCCACTGCAGTTTTTGTTATCCGAGTAACTAATTACTTTGAAAGCTAGTTTCTGTAATGTAAGTATCAAAATTTGTATCGATTTTGTGAAGTACATTTTATATAATCAATGCAGTTAAACTAATAGTCTCTGGTCCAATAAATGCAACGGTTCTCACTGGCCAAACGTGATGTTACAGCTTTGTGGAATAAATGTAAACTGTTGGCTAGCATTATGTCAAATAATTGACCTACAATCAGTTCCAATAAAATATTAGAAAAAAATTATTTGCTTTGCCTCATATTAATTTTCGAGCAGAACGTTTAAAGAGAACATTGACCATAATGCTCTCCTTCAATCATAACCTCTTGAAATCTACAGGGGATTGAAATGGAGACATAATTTAAACTGACCAAAATTGAAATAAGACTCCAAACTAAGAATTATGCCTTACTCTCAAACTGTCAATGTCTGGGAAAGAAAACAGAGAGGCGTCATGATCCGCTGCACTAATAACAAATAGTAATCCGCATAAATACATATTGTGTTTATAACGGTCAATACGGTTTATTTTGTAAACATTACCCTCCTGACAGCAGAATACTTGGCTGTCTTGGTGAGGTAAACATAACTGTAGATTATTGTCCAGACATCCATTTACTGTAATCCCAATGGTATTGTTAATTACGTGGTATTTCACAGGCTATGGAATTAAGAAACATGCCAATCCCCTTGATACACTTATTATCAGCATGAAATATCAATGGCTTAAAAGGAAGTTAACCAATTATTACTATGACGGTTCCTTTATTTTTTGTAATCTTGTTTGCGACGTTTTCCATTCGAAATGTTGTTACAAATGTATAATCTTATAAGCATTTATTACTTTTTTGGAAAATTTCATAATTATTCCGAAGCCAAGCAGATATTAATACGTGTAATTTTCCTAACTAGCCACCCATCAACTATAACAGTAAGCTGATGATCAATTAAACTTTAAAGATCAGCGTTTGAGATATCACTGTAGAATAAGTCAGTTTGTGCCAAATGTTTTCACTTCCTAATATTATAATGGTCAGTAACATTGCAATTCTATAGGCCACTAGCCCAGACCTATCAAGTATTTCAGATAGAAAACAAGAATGTGTCCCTAGTACACGGATGCCCCATCTGCACTACCATTTTCTACGTGAAAATGGGGTAAAAACTCTAATTTGGCATTAAAATTAGAAAGATCATATCAAAAGGAACATGTGTACTTAGTTACTTCAACTTTATCAAAAACTACCTCGACCATAAACTTTAACCTGAATCGGGACAGACAAACGAACGAACGAACGGACGAACGAACAGACGAACGGACGCACAGACCAGAAAACGTAATGTCCGTACATGGGGCATAAAAAACGTTGAGGGTGCATCTTAAATTTGTCAGAATCTAAATCCTAATATTGTACCGTTTTCGTTGGTTGGTGCCTGTATTAACTGTTTTATTATTTATTGCTTTTTATCAGACCGTTGGGTTTCTCTTTTTAATTGATTGGTATTTTGTCCCCAGAAGACCTTAAAATATACTGCATGGGTCTTGCTCATGTATTGTTGTTAGTGGTACAGCTCCTTATTCAACTCTATAGATATCATACACATTTAAACTCATGAAAAATGTCTTGTGTTCTTGCTGCTTTGATATTGATTATATATCTCTAGAAAAAATACGTGCCTTTTATGGGTTTCTTGTTTGAATACATCGGTTATCGGGTATCAAAAGGCTTTAAAGGAGACATTTGTGCACAGGCAATCTTTATTATGAAACAAGTGATGATAATTAATTTCGTTAACACTTATAGAATTAAGAGTGGGTGTCGGACTGTATTTTTCCCTCGTGCATTAAGATGGCAATTAAATTACAACCGAAATGAAAATCAAACGAGGCTATTTATTTGCACGTGGGGCAAGTTATTATATATTCTACATTAACACGTGCATGAGTTTTAGAGTGAGAACTTAAAGATTTTATTTTTCCGAAGGTAATATACGTCACCATTAATTCAATTTCACTTAAAACGTGGCTTCTCATTTCGACCCATGACCAAGATCCCATGTATTAAAGTTATCATGTTTCAAACGAAAATAGAAATTAAAGTGCCCCATCAAAGAACGTTACGAGTTTCTTGATTGCGGTTACATTTCGCTTGAATGTACTATGTCAAAATTGAGATGAAAACATATCCAACTAAGTTTAATAAACTAGGACATAAAGAAATTCCATCGTTCTTTTCCGGTTTTTATTTTTTTTGCAGGTGCAAAAATTTGTCTCATAATAAGCTAACGAAAATAAACCTAACTGCAATGAAGATTCACTATATTTTGACTGGTACTTTTTTAGTTTATTTCTGATGCTCAATGAGAGTAAGTTATTTTACTTTTAACATATATGCTATAGTATATTATTTGGACACTTATTTCATTTCTACCACGATATAAAAGTAGAGTTGGGTATTTTTGTTATAGTATTATTTGTACTTTTGTGATGTGGCAGTTGCAACACATTGCCGTATGAAACTTATTTACTGAATGGAACATAGATATATGGTTATTCGGGACTTCTCTCTTTTAGCAGTTAGACCTGACTAAAGTGGTCAGTGCAGTGTGGGATGTGCAGATATACATCCACGTATTTTCAATTTTTTGCTGATAAACACACATTATCCGCGAAAATTTGAAAGAAAAAATATTTATTCTGGACATATTCGTAATTTTAATGTTCGGTTTATGTTGTATTCATGTTATTTAAAATAAGCGAAATATGGGGTGCACATGAAACCCTGGCAATAGAGAGAGTCCACATGAACTATAATTGTAAAAATATACTTGGTGTTAAGTTGTCTACTAACAATGTTATGATATATCAAGAACTAGGTAGATTGCCTCTTATTTTCGCAAGAAAATGTAAGATTTTCAAATATTGATTTAAATTGGGAATTTGCTAAATACTTCAAACTGTATATTGAAAAATTGTTATAACTACTTGTATTATGAATTAGAGAGATGTCCAAATAATAAGTGTAACTGGTTGTATTTTATAAAGAACGAACTTTTTCTTAATGGTTTAGGTGATGTATGGTATAGCCAAAACCTTATTTGTGACTTGCCTGATGTATATTTTGCTGTCATAAAGCAACGTTTATACGATTGTCTAAAACAAGAACTTGATGCTCAGTTACATAATTTTTATGTCTCCAAAATGTTCTAATTTTAAATATATGTTAGATAATTTTTGTCTGCAATTTTATTGATGCAAACCAATTCCAAATGTTTACAAAAAAAGTCTAACAAAAATAAGATTAAGTAGCCACAACTTAGCTATAGAAAATGGAAGATTTTATGGTATAACAAGAAATAATAGAATATGTACTTTTTGTAAAAATGATTTAGAGGATGAGTTTCATTTCATCCTCAAATGTCCACGTTTTCAAGGTTTTAGAACAATTTATATTAAGCCATTTTATTGGAAAAAAGCGTCGATGTACAAATTTATTAAACTGATGAGTACTAATAATGTAAAAGAATTGTGTAATTTAGGTAAATTTATTTTTGGATCTTTTAAGCTTAGATCCGAAATGTTAAGATAATGTTTGTTTATCATTACAACACCTTCTGCTGTCACATAGTCTGTGTTTATGTATGTATTATATGTTTTATTGATGTTGCTATAATTGTATACCTATAGTTTATATAGACTTTGGTAATAAAGATATATAATGGCAATCTGAACTTAATTGTATGCAATATTTGGTATTCCAATCAGGTCATATATATTAACTTTAACAGCTACTCCACAGAACATTTGGTATGGCGGAGTACTAAAAAAAGCATGCATATTGTTAAAAGAATTTCATAAATATACATTGCCTATTGAAATTCTTAAATGAGTTGTAATTAAACGATAACCACTTGAACTTGAAATTTAGCCTCAATTCACAATTCACCATTGATGAGACTGTCGATGGGACGCCATTGATGAGACTGTCGATGGGACGCCATTGATGAGACTGTCGATGGGACGCCATTGATGAGACTGTCGATGGGACGCCATTGATGAGACTGTCGATGGGACGCCATTGAATTTGAAGAGCAAAGAAGAAATCCTTGTAAAACTATTCTGAATTCCAGAAAAAAAAGTTCGTAAATCTCTTTTTTTTTAAATTATTAATGTATGCTGTCTTTTTGGCTTTCATTAGGTCCAACAGAATCATGTAGAGAGAAAAGTAACACTAAAGTGTTAAATATAAGCGATAATACACAGTAAGCCAACGGTGTCAAACATTATATGATTGTTATTTGTAATTTGTTCCATGTGGATATAGCATTAATTAACTTAATGATTATTGCCCAAGTTATTAGAGTCTATTAGTATGTGTTATTATTCTATAAGACCCACGGGATACCATTAACCCCTACTTTTGCACTACATATATATTTTTATATTCTACCTTACTTCGCTATATTAATGACTTTGTAATATTTAATTACTCCCTGCATCCCAAGTGTTATTTTGTTTGCTCTTGTTTTATACTGGAGTCCAGGTTTCTGTGTGCGTTTTTTGTTTACTCTTGTTTTATACTGGAGTCCAGGTTTCTGCGTTTTTTGTTTTTTGTTTGTTTGTTTTGGGTTGTATATTGATCATGGTAATATTTTTAGGATTTAGACGACTTTATCTGTCTTTTTTATATTGTCTTTTTTCTTTTATGTTTGTTTAAAGGTAGCTTTTAAACATTCCAACTGGTAAAATAAGGTTATTATGTTTCGTTTATCATACTGTTATCACAGTTTTTAATCGTTCTTCATTCAGTAATCACGGTTTTTGTGTTCACCAATCAGTTTGATCGGTTACCATTCGGTTGTCACATTTTGCTGGTTCTTCATTCAGTTATAACACGATGTGTTCGTTCGTCATTCGTTTACAATGGTTTTTCGTTCTTCATTCAGTTATCACGGTTTGTTATTTCGTCATTCAGTTATCACGGTTTGTTATTTCGTCATTCAGTTATCACGGTTCGTTCGTTTTTCATTCAGTTATCACGGTTCGTTCGTTCTTCATTTAGTTATCACGGTTCGTTGGTTCTTCATTTAGTTATCACGGTTCGTTGGTTCTTCATTCAGTTATCACGGTTCGTTCGATCTTCATTTAGTTATCACGGTTAGTTCGTTTTTCATTCAGTTATCACGGTTTGTTCGTTCTTCATTCAGTTATCACGGTTCGTTGGTTCTTCATTCAGTTATCACGGTTCGTTGGTTCTTCTTCTAGTTATCACGGTTCGTTCGTTCTTCATTCAGTTATCACGGTTCGTTCGTTCTTCATTCAGTTATCACGGTTCGTTCGTTCTTCATTCAGTTATCACGGTTCGTTCGTTCTTCATTCAGTTATCACGGTTTGTTTGATCTTCGTCCAGTTATCACGGTTCGTTCGTTCTTCATTCAGTTATCACGAATGTTCACCAATCGGTCACCATTTTGTTGTCACATTTTACACGTTCTTCTTTCAGTAATCACGATATGTTCGTTCAACATTCGTTTGCAACGGTTTGTTCGTTCTTCATTCAGTTATGACGATTGTTTGTTCACCACTCGATTATCACGATTTGTTCGTTAACCATTCAGTTATTAGTAATTACGGTTTGTTCGGTCTTCATTCAGTTATCACGTTTATGGTTCGTGCTTTATTTAGTTATCACGTTTGTTCGTGCTTTATTCAGTTATTACGTTTGTGTGTGCTTCATTCAGTTGTAAAAGATTTCTGATTCGTTCGGTTGTCGAAGTTTGGTTCAGTATAGATATATTTGAAAACTATACTTAAAAGACTGTCACTTTCCTTAGTTGTTAAGTTGTGTAGAAGTTAAAATGAAGCAAAATATTGACGTGATATTTAATTAGAAAAAAAGAATAACATGGCGACACTTTGTCTACAGGTTAAAATTTTCCTTGTTAAAATGCTTAACACTTGTCAAAACATAAAAATGAGAAAATATTTTGTTTGTAATATTTGTAATTCCAGTAGTTGTAAATATTCTTCTGAGCGATGGTAAAAATTAACTCTCATGTCATCAATAAAATCAAATAAGCAGTTTGTTCAGTCTTGTGAAAACGACTATGTGTAGAAAGGAGTTAATTACAATCACTAATAATGATAATTTAGTATTGTATGCTGACTTTGAGAGAGAAATAAAGGTCTTGCAAACGGCATGATGACAGCATTATTTTGGAGAATATGAGAAAAGTTGAAGCTAACGTTGCATGTTAACGACTACTCGTTGATTTATCATACAATATATCACTACAATTTGGTAGATACTAGCACTTCTAATCATTTTACAAGATAACCCCCTTAAAACATACGGTTAACGAGTGTGCCTATCTTTATAATTCATTTATTGCTCAAATTTGATATTAAAATAAATTTTGAAAACGATACATTTTCTCACGGGTTATTAGCGCTATGATTGTGTTTGTATAGTGGTATTACCCCTGACTGATTATTTGCTATCAAATTTGAAAGCTTTTTCTGAAAACATATCACTGATAAGGAAATGCTTCTTGATAAAATGAGATGTTTATGTCAAAAAACTAAAATAGCAAAATTATATCTGATTTATTCAATATCCATGGGAAAAATCATGGTCAATGTAGTAATCGTGGGAAATTCATCCGATAGATGTCACTTTTGAGGACCGAACCACTTATATAAATACGTTTAGTATTTTTATACATATTATTAATTATCAAATACTCTACAACATTTCAAATGAAATATAGTAAGCGAAATGGATAAGCAATTTTGATTGTTTAAGGACAAGCGTTTTACAGAACAAGACGTGCGTTTAGGACATAATTATTCGAATAAAAAAAGATAAAGGATCAAAGTTATTCCAACAGAAACTCAGCGCAATAAAAATAAAAACTCGTATATCGTTCTGCTTTCGACTCCATTTAAGATAGACTAATGAGTATAAACCTACTGCTGTCATTATCAATATTAGGATGTATTATCACTTTTTGTATATATATATATATTTTCGATGTCCAAAGCCAAAAAACGATGTTTGTAACATAACTAGTAGTGTTGATAATAACAGAAATATAAGCAGTATAACTTCACACTCAATAAGAATTATCTTAGCCATGCATTAAAGCATTATTTTTAAAATAGAAAAACTACAATATTATTTTTATCATTTACAATTGTTTTCCTTGGTTGAGTAAATTTAACGTTTGATTTTGTAACGTTTTAAATTATAATTTTAAATTATGGAACTCTACCTTTTGGAATTTATCATGAAATTCAGTATTTTTATCAATATTTTTTAACCTTTTCGACTATTTATCAAAACGACTGGGTAAGTAACACCTGTCTATAAAGGACCACGATATTAGAATATAATAGTGATGAAAGAAGACAACCTGTGTTCGAACTTACTACCCATATATAAAGAATAGCTCGGGTATCATTCACGATCATTTGAAAACATATAAAAAATAATCGCAACTATCCAACTTTCCCCTACCCCCCTTTGAATACTTTCCGACAACTTAATAGTCTGAGGAATCTGCTGATAAGGACTGACGTACCTTTATTCATAAAATGCTAACAGACAAAATTAAATATCATTTCGAGAAGTCTTTCAATTTTATCAAATATTGATGATGTCCTGTAACATAATTAGCCACATTTCAATGAGTTTTTGTATCTCATTCTCTGAATCGATTTATGGCTTTTGAACAGCGGTATACTACTGTTGCCTTCATATATACTAGTGAACTTAATTGAGATAATTGATACTGCCAAAACTCGAAGGTCTACGTATATATTAATATTTTTGCTAGACATTGACACTATTGAATGATTTCAAACTATAATCTATGACAAACATGATTGTTTTAGCTTTCCAATTGTCGATTTCCCATTTCATAGCAGTAACTTAAACTGATGGTCTCAATCAATTTTGTTCAGTTATTCCATGCTCATAGTATGCGGTCGTTTTTTTCAGAGGTGTATTCTCTTAAGAAAGAAAAAATACTCCAGGAAGGAAAACGACTGAAATCGACCCGACGTAATGTTTACGGTTACTAACTCATTACACATTTACAACAAATATAAGTGTTTTCTTCGTCTTGGATCTTTTAAAGATACAGGAACAATCGTCTGATCTGTGAATTTATCGATTGTTTCATATTTTTGATTGTGACAAATTGAGTAAGCATTTGTAGGCTGGGGAAGTTAGCGCACCCGATCTAAATAATGGCAACAGTAGTATACCGTTGTTCGAAAGTCATAAATGGATTGTAAGAAAACAAATCCCGGTATTCTTGTCTTTAGTTTTGCTAATATGCTTGGTCTATTTGTTTTTGTTTTTATAGTGATTAAGATTATAACTCAATGTTGACTGCTGTACACCTATTTTTGACATTTTTACCTATTAATTTCTGTTTGTTTTGTTCACACATTGAAAAACGCTTGCCAAAGTGGGACGTCCGTTTGGCTGTGCAGGATATATCAAGTTTGCAGCCACGTCCGGTCAGAATTGGGACGTTTATTCCGATGCCTCGTATAATGAGATTGCCACGCTCTTTGCACTTTAAGAACCCTCGCAACAACTCTTTGAGGGGTCCGTAGATGGCCTGTTGCAAGGACAAATCTCTGTCCCAATCCAATATACCCTCATTTTGAGTTGACATTCCAAATTTCCCCGACCAGCATTCCGGATAGCATCTATTACAAAACATACCTATTGTATTTATTGTCAACTTGTTCTCGTCCTGAACATGGATACAATATTTGCAACTGGACGTTAAGCAACCAACAAGCAATCAATATTTATAAATGAATGTCTTCTGTGTTCCGATTTCTTTGGGCAATCCTTTTACGTGCCGTCATTAAGAACGCTCAGAAACATTTGATCTATCACAGGACATTTTAGCTAACTACAAGATATGAGTTTTGTTCCATGGTACGGTAAATTGTAGTAAACGATACGATGTTTATATATGAACGACTGATGAACGACTTCAAACTAGAATCTTGGAAAAATGGGACAATTTCAACATATAATAGTCAACGTCCCATTTGTTAGCAGTAATATACCATCGGACCTATTGTGCTTTGATGTCTCATTAAATACCGTCAGCTCGTGCATGTTGACTGACACGGTTTGGACTTTGTTAACAGGGCTTTGCTGACAAAAAATGTTAAGATCGACGAAGAACGACTGAAAGCGACACAACATCAGTTTACAGTCACCATCACGAATTAGTTGACCGATAACATGTGTTTGCGTACCAACTCACAATCAACGTGTTTCCGCGCTATGATATGTTTTGATACAAGAATGGTTGTCTGATCTGTAAGTTTACCAACTTGGTCATACTTCCGACTTTTGAACAGCGGTTAACTACTGTTGCCGTTATACTTTCGAATTCGACATTTTTACTTAGTTTGAATTCACCTGGCGAGTGAAAAATGGAAAACAAAACGTTTACTAATTTATTGCGTCCAAAGTGCTTTTCTGGATTAACATTCATCAGGAACGCTGAAAGCCAAACATTTGAAATCCGAAGATGTATAAGTATCGAAAATCGTTGAAGGGCTATATGACAAAATTACCTAAAATAAATAGCCGAATTCATCATAAGCCAACTTTGCCTGAGGGAATTGATACCTTAGTTTCATAATAATTTCAAAATATATAAACGGACAATTTTAGTAAAGTTTGTTAAATCAAGATATGTTTTGATATGTTTTGATACAAGAATAGTTGTCTGATCTGTAAGTTTACCAACTTGGTCATACTTCCGACTTTTGAACAGCGGTTAACTATTGTTGCCGTTATACTTTTGAATCGGAGTTCCTTCAGTTCCTTCAGACACTTGTCAAAAACAAGAAGATCAAAGAAGCCAGGTTATTTAATTTCACTTTCAGATATATTGATGATGTTCTTTCCATTAACAATTTGAACTTTTCCGATTGGGTTCCATTAATATATCCACCAGAACTAGAAATTAAAGAGACAACAGACACGGCTTCCTCTGCCTCATTTTTAGACCTATACCTCGAATTTGACATACACAGTCATCTCAGTACCAGAATATATGACAAACGAGACGATTTTGATTTTGAAATTATCAATTTCCCCCACCTTAGTAGCAATATACCAACTTCACCTGCATATGGAATATACATTTCCCAAACTATTCGGTATTCAAGAGCTTGCAGCTCCTACTCAGACTATGTAAAACGTAATCAGTGTCTGAACAGAAAGTTGATGAACCAGGGGTATGTCAAGGAACGTCTCTTCCTTTTTCTAAAAAAGTTCATCGGAAGGTACCAAGATTGTTGATAAATATTCCGTATCAACTTCACAAATAATACACGATGGTCTTGAAGTATAGATTTTGCGTACTCACGTTGTTTATCATCTTAATAGCGTGTTATATTATTCTTTTATTTGTCTTTATTAATATTACTTTTACTGTTAAGTCTGTTTTTTGAGATATCCATTTGACGTAACTTTGTGCTTATGTATCCCGTCATACTTTGAACGGCAAAATTATTCTATGATGTGACTCTGTACCAATGTATCTTGTCATACTTTGAATAACAAAATTATTTTATTAATATTACTTTTACTGTTATGTCTGTTTTTGTGATAAACATTTGATGTTATACTTTGAACCACACTATTATTTTATTAACTATTATTACTTTAATTTACTGTTAAGTCTTTTCTTTGTTATATCTATTTTACATGACTGTATTTATGTATCCTGTCATACTTTGAACGGCAAAATTATTTTATCTCTACCTGTGCGAATTTCAAACACGCAATTTTACACCAGTACTTAAAACTTTCCATCCTTTATGGGTGCATTTTACATAGATAAATAAAATCGTATAATATAAGCAAAATGAGGATGTTAATTTTGATGCATGCCTTTTTGTGCTTCTTAGTTACATTTGTTGTTTTTATGGTGATTAAGATGATAACACAATGTTGACTGCTGTACCCCTATTTTTGACATTTTTACCTATTGTATCTGTTTGTTTTGTTCAGGCATCGGTGACAATATAATGGAATTTGATGCGACTGTCATACAAGTGAGAGGTTTAGCTAGCTATAAAACCAGGTTCAATCCGCCATTTTCTACATAAGAAAATGCCTGTATCAAGTAGGAATATGACAGTTGTTATCCATACGTTTGATGTGTTTGAACTTTTGATTTTGCCATTTGATTGGGGACTTTCCTTTTTGATTTTTCCTTGGAGTTCAGTATTTTTGTGATTCAACTTTTTAAATCATGTCAGTACCGAAGCACTGACTACTGAGCTGATGATACCCTCGGGGACTGATAGTCCACCAGCAGAGGTATCGACCCAGTGATGTAAAAAATGGAATACAACACGTTTAATAATTTATTGCGTCCGAAGCGCTTTTCTGGATTTATCTTCATCAGGAACGCTTAAAGCCAAACATTTGAAATTCGAAGATGTATAAGTACCGAAAATCGTTGAAGAGCTTTATGCCAAAAATACCAAAAATAAATAGCCAAATTCATCTAAAGCCAACTTTGCCTGAGGGAGTTGAAACCCAAGTTTCATAATAATTTCAAAATTTATAATGAAACATTCATGCTATTCCCTCAGTTGGGTTTATTAGCTTAATATGCGTTTCCTAATGTATTTACGAAATTTGAATATTGGTTAACTTAAACTTATTATAACCTGATTTGCAATTGTAATTACGTAGACATTAATATAAGATATTTCGTTATACTTCGATTGAACAAATGTGACACTATTTTGTTGGTCACAATGTTAATGCATTTATCTGACACAATCAACTATATTATATGATGAACTGTCTAGTTGTATAGATAGTCACCACGTAGATAGACAGGAGCTAGATGTTAAATGCTGATATAAGTTGTAATTAACAAGTATACTGATTAATCACTATAGACAAATTATGAAAATTATGATATATATTTATCTTTTCAGATATCTGTGTCTGCCATAAATATTTCTGTTTACAAGGTCACCTTACTTAAATATATACCCACAAGTTCATACAGGTCGTATAGAAACAAACAAATCCAGCATAGATAATAAGTCTTAAAAGTTACTGTTACTGTGAACCCAAATGTTCTACGATATTGCATAATCTGGAGGCAATCGGCTATTTATTTATACAGAACGCAGCACAAATGTCAGAGAAACATATACATAGATACAACAACGTTTGCGTGCTAAGTATAAAAAATCAATAGTTTCATATTTGACTTTTAGAAATTAAGATTGATTTTTTTCAAATTGAATGTCATAGAAACATTTGACTAGACGTTTTTCGTATTGCCCGTTTGTGCAGCTTTTCTAGCTGTTGTCACATTAACTGAAATTTAAAACAAAACTACCCCGGCTTTGGTGGCCACCAGGTTTATAACTTTATTGCTTTCTTATTTTTAGAAAACAAAAAATAACAATTGATTACTGTGAATCTCATTTAACTACTAATATACCGACAGGTAAAAATAAGATATATTTTTATTATCCTTGATGATTACACCCAGATGTGTTGTTACGTTTAAAGGTTGAAAATAAATAAACAATTTCATTTCACACTTTCAATAATTATGAAGAATTAACAGTCAGGTGTTTAAGATTTAGTGACCTACAGCGGTGTGTATAAGCTTACGGAAATCCATTCATGTAATTATGTTCTTTTGTTTATTGATACTAGCATTAAAGAATTATAATAGTCAAGGCATTGGTGATGACGGCTGAATATTTCCTCGTGTCTCGTGTTAGCTCTTGTGTTATGTGGTGCGTCCTGCTATGTCAAGAAAAAATATGAAAATAAAATAAACTCTATGTGGAAACGTCATAAGACAATTATAGCGTGATTTTCTAACAATAATTTTTGATTTGGTTTATAAAACAGCAAAACATTAAAACGCGTCACAACAGACGGATAGTTTGTTCCCTGTGGTTAATATTCCCTTTGAAAACAACTCATTCAGTGGTCAAGAGCTCACCATACACGTGAGAGGTTTAGACCTATAAAATCAGGTTCAATCCACCATTTTCTACATTTGAAAAGGTCTGTATCAAGTCAGGAATATAACCTTGTTGATAATATTCCGTATCAACTTAAAAATTATACATGATAGTAATGAAATATAGTTTCTAGGTACTGACGTTGGTAATCATCGACTTAACGTGTTATAGTGTTCTTTTATTTGTTTTTGTGAATTATTAGCCTTTACTTTTTAGTCCATTTTTTGTAATATCCTATTTGTGTGGTATTGTACTTATGCACCCTGCGAATGTGATGTTGTGCTGTGGTCAATATTTGTATTCTAAACTTTCATTTTGCTTGTGTGCTTCTAAACTCCAAATATTTACGTTTTTTTCTGTAAGGTGTTTTAGTTTATATTTTGACAACTATTTAGAAACTGCGTACCACCTGTATGCTGATTTTCGTGAACAATAAATAAATGGGCATTCACTCGTCTTGTACACTAGATAGCAAACCAAATGAGGTGACTTCAATTGTTCATTTCCATATTTTCTTTTTATGTACAAACATTACTACAGCACTTGCATATTGTGTAGTTTCCTCCCAGTAGACATGGTCAGTTTCCTATCAATAATTTCTTGCTTAACAGTTGTGAATTGTTACTTAAAGGCAAAAAACTGAAACAAAGATTTTTTACTTGCGAATGTCTTATGCACGTCATCACTAATTGGATGACAATTGTTGTAGCAAAATTCCTTTTTTCACGACTTATTATGTTAACATCCACATATCATTTCCCAAGGACAACACTTTCGGTGGAGTTGTTTGCGGAGGACCAGCTTTATTCTCTGGAGAGCACTTGTATTTCTGGTTGATGGAGACATTTTTGTTCCTCAATGTGTCTTTCTTTCACATTTTTCACTTTCTTATATTTTGTTATGGTATTGTCCGTTCTTGCTTTTGAATTTGATTTTGATTTGCCATATCTCATTTGCTTTTTACATCACACTTTCTTATTGACGGCAACAGTAAATGTATTTATTATTCACCAATTTTACAATAATTCTGACACTACAAACTATTGCTGCCGAAATATTTTTTGGGAGAAAGTACAATATCTACATTTTACAGTCTCCTTTCTTTTTTGTTTTTTTTTAAATATAAGCAAGAGTGTAAATTTAATAAACACTAATTCACCATAAAGCCATAAACAATAGGAAAAAAAGTCGTAAAAATAGTTGAGGTTACGAATTTTTTAATTAATAATATTTGATGGTTCTTGTGATTCATTAAACAGGTTGTAGCATAAAGTTTTCTATACTGTTATTTTGCTTGAATAATTGTATTCCTTTTTTTTTACAGTACATATTTTGCCACATTTTTATGTTGTTTGTCTTATTGTATAACTCTAGTAACATTGGTTCATCGCAGAGAACAGAATAAACCGGTGCAACTTGCAAATGCTTAGTGGTTGGCAGGGTCTAGTATATGAATTAAATGAATTTTCTGCACCATGCAGAACATTAATAAATCTGTTTTATTGATGCAAACACAGCCAAATTTTGCCTAAAGATTATGTCAAACTCTTATAAAAGTTTAAGGTAAATTGTTAAAAGCGTTGTTATGTGCACGTCTGCCGCTTGTTTTTCTAATACGGATATCTTTTATTTTATGAATAAGTCCGTAAAAATCCAGTCAACCAAATATTAATTATAAAAGAAGAAAAAAAAAACACCACTGAATTGTGAAAAATGCAAAACAAATACTTTATTTACTATCACAGAATCTATGATCAGTGGGTCGCCTACCTTATACAAAAAAAGTTTCGTCTTGTCTTATAATACAACTCCATTAGAAAATATCAAGACCTTATTGATTAATATTCCGTATTAACTTCACAAATAATACGTTATGGTATTGAATTATAGATTCTAAGTACTGACGTTGTAATGTTTATTATCTTAATTTAGAGTTAAAGTTCCCTTTTTTGTACTTGTGTATTTTCATCATCATTTTTTTAAATTAAACGTATGCCGTGTACCGGTACTTATCTAGCCATTGTGTTATTATGCTAATAATCAAATTGAGTTTTTGTCTTTTATTTTGCTTATGTACTTTGTCCATATATTTATGCCATTCAGTGTTTCTTTGCTGAAACAGTCATTTTCTTTAATAGTGATTTTATTACAAAGTTGACTGTTGTACCCATATTTTTACGTTTCTACCTATAATAACTATAATGTTTTGCTCACCCACTGCTGTCAATATAATAGAACTCTATGCGATTCTCACAAAGTGGGAGGTTAAGCTAGCTATAAAACCAGATTTAATTCACCATTTTCACATAAGAAAATGTCTTTTGTTTGAGCTTTTGATTTTGCCATTTAATAAAAGTCTTTCCGTTTCGGTTTTTCCTTGGAGTTGGTTTTTTATTTTTTACTGGTAGCTAAATTTTCATCACATTTTATTTGCATCATTGGTTTTGCTTTGTAGAAAATAAAGGTTATAAGGGATTTATTGGTCAACTAAACCATGAGAGAAAACCTCATGAACAAAAAAAGACGAATTGAAAAAAAAAACAACATAAAAATTAAATAACGCCAACATAATCAAGTGGAGAAAGAAAGATAACTCTAAGTTAAAAGGTAATGTATACAACTATCGTATTACAAATAAATCAAAACAATAAACATCGACACGCGTTTGTTTGAAGGAGACAAGAGTCAAGAGGTGTTAATGTAAGTTCCTATTTACTTTTTTTTTATTAATATAAGGTTTTTGTGTTCACCTAAAGGCTAAAGGTGTTTGATGTTGGGTTGATCTTAGTATCGCATGTTTTAAAAACAGTCCTGGTCCTGATGTATTGGTGTCTACATTTCTATTTTTGGCATGTTATGTTACCCTTCTTTTATACATAGATTACTAGCCAAATTATTTATTTAAGGAATGACTGTAATATTTTTTCTGTCTATGAAGAAATAACATAAACAATTTGGTGCACACTGAATAACGCACGTAGCGGGTAATTTAACAGTGTGCACCACATTTTTTATATTATTTCGAATAGACAGAAAAAATATTACAGTAATTTCTTATAATTAAATTCTAAATTCCGTTTTAAACCGTAGAAAACCATGAAAAAACGTTGATGACGTCACGGTCACTTGACTAAATTATGTCTATGGGCTGATAACAAAATAACGTCAGCCAATCAGAAGACACGTTACATCCAAAATTAAAAATTATTTCTGATTGTTTTCATAAACGTTTTTGTTGTAGTTCAGTGTTGTTCTGTTCTCTAGTCTTACAATTGATGTGTTACCCTCGGTTATAATTGTGACCCCGGTACTCATTTCATGAACATTCAACAGCGGTATATACTACTGTTGCCTTTATAGCACAACCTTGGTCATTTTCCATTATCCATGGAAAAAGTAAAATATGCTTTATGGATTCACACTAACTACAATCTCATTAAAATCCGATGTTCTGATACGCTACCCTCCACTAGATTTTAATGAGATTGCACTAACTATATTCAAATGCATTGTAATATTACGAACTAGTCCAAATAATTATGACGTCTTGAAAGGCTATTATAATTTTTTTCTTTGACGCCTTACATCAACGGTCGATGTAAGGCGTCAAAGAAAAAATTATAATAGCCTTTCAAGACGTCATAATTATTTGGACTAATTACGAACATGCGCATGGAGTACATATACTTGCCTCCCCGTGCCGAGGAACAAAAACACATCTATTTCCATAGCACGTTTATTTCAAAAAGACGGATAAGATAACATCACATGACAAATATACATCGTCATCATACAAAGGGACACAACTCTCACGACTTAACTACAAAACACATACGACCATACAATACATATACATAACAGTCAAGCTGTTCATTAGCTTTTTGAAGGTTGGTCTTTGATTTAGACAAATATTGATACACAATGCTTCACACAATCTGGAGTAGTGGCTTAATTTAGTTTATGCCGTTTCTTCATTTCGTACCCGTTTTAGAAGGTGTATTTATATATCATTTTAACTGCCATAGCTTCAAATCTGTTCAGTTCCCCATTGCGTAAGGCGGAATAGTAAACCTTAATTTAATAAATATCCCAGATATATTTGCCGTGATGAAATTTCTATTTTTTCTTATTTATAAAAGAATTAAAAAAAAAATCATTTATGCATAAGTATCTAGATCATAAAGACCACCTGTATTACTTTTATCTACAGGAATTAAACAGAATGAAATACATACTAGTAACAAATGATTTATACCATACAAGAACCGAAATAACATTATAAACAATGTTTGTCGACATTATCATTAAATTTGGCGGAAGTGCAGTAACCGTGAAAGACAAGTTGGAAACCCTGAAAGATGGTGAACTGACGAATGCATGCTGTATTGTCAAGAACTTTCTACAACATAACAAACGAATAGTTATTGTACATGGGGCTGGGTATGTATTTTGTCTGACGTAAGATTGTTTATAAACCAATAAAAGCCTGTATTCTTAATTTACATAAATAAAAATATTATGGTGACTTGAGTAACACCGGTATCACTCAGATTACAATTCTACCTTGACAGGTAAGTTTGTATTTAGCCTATAAAATACTTATTTTATCCAAGGTCAGTTTATCCCATTCATACAATAGAAGTTGATAAATTTGGCTTCATGCCATTTACCTTGTCCAAAATTTAGGTCAATTATTGGTATTGTGATATTGTTAAAGTACAAAAGAACCCTATATTTTGACCAATACTTAAAACTTTGTGCATCTTGATTTAATTGTTAAAAATCTGTTAATTTTGAATTTTTGGGGTTATTTTCGGCCTTTTAATTGCATATATCTTTACATGGTAGGGGTTTTTTTTTTAGATATAAAAAAACTATCTGCTTGTCTTTATAGAAATAGACTATGCTTGCAGATTATCTACTACACCAAATCTGACAGATTATTATTTAGTTGCAAAATATTTTAAATGAGAGCTGAAATTTTTTCTATCTTTAAATAAGCATTGAAGGTTGAAATAATCATAATGTTAACAAGAATGAAGAACACATCTCGGTCCCAAAAAAAACATTATCAACCAGGATATATATTTCAAAATATTAATTTATTATACTAATATCAGTTGAAATCTCAAGCCACTGTTTTGCATGTTAACAATGTAGGTCATGTCCCAACAGAAAATCAATAAATATGACAGTGCAATGTACTCTTAGCACAAACACATAAGGTCACTGTGAAATAGACATATAGGACAATAAACAGTCAGTTATACCAAACAAGTTTGACTCGATGTCTAGTTAAAAACCAGTTTGACTAGATGTCTAATTTAAAACCAGTTTGACTAGATGTGTCCTATATTTTGACAATGTAAATGACATGAGGACCTGCATGGGTTTTTTAATATCTGTATTCTTTAAATTTTATGGGCATTTTTCTTTTAATAGCCTTAAAAATAACTATCTTTCTGTAAAATTCTCATGAAAATGATTTTACTATTTATTCTTTCTGTTTATACAAGATTATTTATCAATTCTGTACATTGATCATTATATTATCAGTATTGCATTACAGTTACCTTAGTAACCTTTTTATTTTGCACAGTTATTCTTTAGACTTTTGCACCGCATTAAATTATTCTCCATTCTTTATTTTGTTGTTCATTTTCTCTATTCTCTATTTATTTGTTGCTATTACATGTGTTCTCTATTCTGTAAACCCCATTCTGACCCTTATTGGTAAACTTCTATTGTATGAATGGGATAAACTGACCTTTCAATTCTCAAGGCTAAATAAGTATTTTATAGGCTAAATACAAACTTACCGGTCAAGGTAGAATTGTAATCTGAGTGATACTGGTGTTACTCAAGTCACCATAACGGTACCAATTGTATTCCACCAGATGTGCAATTTGATAATAAGTGTCTCTTCAGTGATGTTCAGGTCCAAAATATCTGATAATCAAAAACTTATTAAAAAATGATTGCAGAGCAGGAACAAAAATTATAACCAATGCCGTCAAGGAACTACAGCTTTACATGATGGAATTATATTCCTTAATTTTGAAAAAAATGTACAGAGAATTTTAATAACACAATATCCGTATGTTCATGCCAGTACCGAAGTACTGGACACGTAGCTGGTGATACCCTCGGGGATAAACAGTCCACACGCAGAAGTGTCAACCCACTGATAGTAAATACAGTTAAGTATATAACAAGCTGGAAATCAATGTTTTCGAAATCAAATATATAAAAAGCTTGAGGACATCGAAACATAAACATGCCTTACAAAAGGAAATTGCAGCTTTAGTGTAGTGATTTTATTATTTATAAACTGCTAATATTAAACCATTTACAGAAGAGAAAATTGACAATTAATGAACAACAGTTTTGTTTCTATAGAATATAATTTTTGTAAGCTATATCGATAATTTTATGCAAACAGGAAACGATTTATTGTAGGTCGTTCGGTCACCATCAGGCCAAACAGTTCAACGTAAATGCAGGTTTTACAAGTGAAGACACTAAACTGGGATTTTGTATGACTAGAGTGTCTGTAACAAAGGTATGGGAAATACTTCCTTTGGAATCCCTCTTATTGACGAATTGGTGGAATGGCTCAATATTGCATATTTGTATTTTAACATAGAATTGCCATTACGCTAGCTTAATTAGATTGTATTCGTTATATAGAAAAAGATTGAGGCGTCACATGCTAAAGGATATTGTGTTTGTCAAATCAGTTATAATTAAAAGAGGAACAACATTATTTTTTCAAATTGTTATCATTGAACTTATTTTTTCAAAAAATAATCATTTTAAAATTCTTAAATTTATTTATTGTTTTTAATGTATTGCATATGTACAATATTGTTTTTCTTTATTAATATTTCAGCTAAATAATATCATAGTTAACCGTCTGTGTCAACATGGAGTAAACGCTGTTGGTATACCGGTAAGTTACTGTTGATAAATGTCTCATCTGCTGTGTTGTTGTCATGGCCAATGGTGGAGATATCTAGTCAGATGTTGGTGTTGATGAAAGAAGTACAATTCAAACATATGACAACTGTGTAGTATTTTGGTATCTACTTTCTGTTTTTTAGCAATAACATATTCTACAAAGAATATACTTCAAGAAAAGATTAAAATATTTTTGTAACATTTTTTTTTTTTAGAGAAACACACCTTTATGTATATGACCACAGCTATGCTATTCAAATACTTGAAGCTAAATACTTTTTATCAAACTTTTTCACTTGATGTTTTATTATGGAGCTCAGGTACTGATGACAACTTAACTTCGAAAACTTCATATATTTGTTTGCCTTCGATATTCACTCGGTTTCAAAGTGTTGGCATTTTTCTCCATTGCCAATGGTTAAATGTGACTTTTGACAGTATCATTGACCTAACGATTAGAAAATATAAATGTGTTAATTTCGTAACATATTGCAGAAAAAGCCAACTAAATGGTCAAATTTTTCGTATCACTTATACTGCATTCCGTTCATTATGATATGAGAAATAGATAACAGGCCACAATAATAATGGTAACTTTCAGAATATTACCATATTTAACATATTTTTAATGTTATAAAGCTTCAATCCTTGTTTAAAGTAAAATAGCAAACAAAACAAAAACTCCAATGAATATTCAAAACGGATTGTCCTTTATCAAATGGAAAAATCAAAACTAAACCATACCAAACGAATGAAAAACAAATGTCATATTCATGACTTGGTATAGGATAGCTAGCTAAACTTCTCACTTGTACGAGTCGCATATAATTCCATTACATTGACAACAACGTGTGCGCCAAACAAACAGACATAATAAACAGCAGCAGTTGTCCTTTTCTAGATTTAGACATTTCAATTTCAAACGGGAAACTTCACACTAAAATTTATGACAAAAGAGACGATTTTTCATTTCCTATTGTTAATTTTCCTTTTTTAGACGGCGATGTGCCTTTGGCTCCATCATACGGTGTTTATATATCGCAACTCGTTCGGTTTGCCCGTGTGTGTTCTGATGTCATAGATTTTAACGAACGTAATCAATGCATCACTGGTAAATTGTTGTGTCAGGGATTTCGATACCATAAATTACGTAAAACTTTTACTAAATTCTTTCATAGATACAAAGATTTGATTAGTAAATTTGGCTATACCTGTAGAAAGCTTATTAAAAATGGTATTTCACATCCTAAATTTTATGGTAATATTGTACTTAAAGCGAGGAAATCACTATGTGATCCTTGTAAACTCATCGAACCTTTAAACAAACTTATAATTAAGGGTTATCGTACCAATATTGTAATAAGATCTCTGAATATAGTTCACATTGGCACTAATATTGATATTGTCATTAGCAAATTAAAACATAACTAAATTTCATTATCTTTTGAGGCGAGATGTATAGAGACACAGACACGTTAACTTTTATTTCTATAGAAGTCGCTCTTCACTATACTACTACCTGTCGATACATTTATTTTTGGCATTGCACAAGTCATGTCTTCTTTGACTATTAATGACGTTAAAATACTAAATCCCTGTGATGTGTTTTAGTCGATTTTAGTCTCTGATGCATGATTTTTTATTATTAATTGGTTTTGTCTTTTAACTAGCTGTCAGTAACTGCGAGTACTCTCAAATCGTATTTTCTTGTTAATTCGACCTGTTGATACTGTTTATATAATGCTTTTTTGTTATTTTTATTTATATGGATCTTGTCTGTACACCAGCTTTAATTATTTGTAATATCTTCAATTTTTCACTTATTCTTACAACATTTGTATAAACTTCAAGATTATAAAAAAAACGTTTTGTTTTTTTTTCTAAAGTGAACATTGATTGGTTAAATATTTCTCAGTCATGTCCTGTTTTAGAATTTGTTTGTTAGCTTTTTGGTCATGAATGTTTGTCTCTAATATTTAATTAACTGTGCATTTGTATTCAGATATCGCAGATCAAATTTATTCGTTCATTGTTTAATCATACGTTTTTTGATTGAGTTAAGTCTGCCAATTGATATTTTATCGTATGTTTTTCTTTGTTGTGATGTTATGCTATTGTTTCAGAAAAAGGGAGAAGGTTTGGATCCATTAAAACGTTTAATCCCGCTGCAAATGTTTGCACCTGTCCTAAGTCAGGAATCTGATGTACAGTAGTTGTCGTTTGTTTATGTAATATATACGTGTTTCTCGTTTCTCGTTTTGTTTATATAGATTAGACCGTTGGTTTTCCCGTTTGAATGGTTTTACACTAGTAATTTTGGGGCCCTTTATAGCTTGTTGTTCGGTGTGAGCTAAGGCTCCGTGTTGAAGGCCGTACTTTAACCTATAATGGTTTACTTTTTAAATTGTTATTTGTATGGAGAGTTGTCTCATTGGCACTCACACCCCATCTTCCTATATCTATATAATACTGTAGATTCATTCATTTTCGTGGATTGGGAAAATATTGTATTTTTGTGGATATTTCATTTCGTGGTTTTGCCAAATTTTGCATAAAATAGTATATCATTCGTATTTCGATGACCATTTTATCTCGTGGTTCATTTTTACCCACGAAATTAACGAAAATATATATCCTAGGAATGAAAATGAATCCACAGTAGGAAATACAAAATGGTGGTATGGCAGTCAAAATTTGTGTTAATATAATCTTAATAATTATAAAAATATACAACTATTTAAACAAAGTATAACAAAATGACATATAGAAGAGTAGATAAGCAAATCTGAAAGACAAGAATGCAAAAAACTCAATAGCACAGTAATGTTTGTTGTTTTTTCCTTTAGGCTTTTGGATGTTGGAAAACCGACAACAGAAAAGTAATCCAACATAACATCGAAATTGTCAACGATGTTTTGGCGAATGGGTTTGTACCTGTGTTGCACGGTGACTGTGTGTTTGACACGACGTCAGGATGTATTATCCTGAGTGGGGATACCATCATTAAGGTAAACATGTGTATGACGTATCCATTGGTACCAATTATTAATGTATTAATTAACGAATCATTGATTTTAATAAATCTAATTTATTTTCTGTTTGAATAGGATTTCTTAGTCAATACAATAAAATATCAAATGACAGGTGACTAAAGTAGCTTAGGACACTGGCCATTATCTCTATTAACAAATGAGATTCGTATTATTTATAATACGTTTATATGTATCATTCAGATCATCAATAATGTCTTCCCATGTTATGTATCAAGGTGTCAAATCATTGAACATGAGGTAGGAAAATTGGAAAAAACTTGTAACGTGTGTTAATGAGGTAAGCATCTACAGATATGTATATATTTTAAATGCAAGAGCAGATTGATTGTAACTAGTCAAGATATCATAGTCTAAAAATTAAAACTTTTTAAAGGCTATTTATAGATCTTAGTCCATCAACAACGATTTCAATAAAACAAAAAGGTGTAGATAATAGAATTGTATTATAATTCGTACTCCGGAATTCAAGTTCTCATGTATAAGATATAACAAACTTAACCTTGTATCAGTCACTATTCAATTAAGAACTGATGATATCATTCTCAATGATGTAACTACCCGCCATCAATACCCAAGACAAGAATGTAAACAATTGTTAAGGAGGGAAATTACTACAGAGAAAGAGTACAAAAGTTTTTGATATAATTTCAAAATAGCGGACGGTAGTTGAACAAAGTCTTTGATCTTTTATTTAAATAATTGAAAATATTCATTCAGTAGGGAACACAGCCTTTAAAAATATATAATGATTTCACATTATTTATTTCAGACGATATCAAAGCAAAACGATGTCAGACACGTTATATTCCTCACTGATGTCGATGGTATTTACGACAAAACACCACAAGACAAAGGTATTCAGCTATGTCTTATAACAATGTCTTTGAAAATAGGATTTAACATTGCGTTTGTAGCACTATGTATCTGAACTAAATAGGTCGTCCGGTCGCATATATAGTTGGGTTTATCTTCGTTGTTAAAATTCGTATAAAAAAGTTTTGTCATTTGCATTCATACAGCATCTATTTTTTGTAATGAGTCGAAATCAGTTTCTATGTTGATTTAGATGTAATTAGGATTCCTTGAAATCATTGACAAAAACGTTCTAGCAATGACATAGTAAGGACAAAAGTACCTTTATATACACCATTACATCATAGTTAGCATATCTTATTGAATTCTTGTAAAATATTTTCGTTGTTAAATTCTTGTAAAATGTTTTCGTTGTTAAAATTCTTGTAAAATATCTTCGTTGTTAAAATTCCTATTAAAAATTTTGTCATTTGCATTCAAACAGCATCTTCTAGTTTTATATTAAGTTGATGTCAGTTTCTATTTTGATTTAGCTGTAATGTAGGATTTGTTGAAATCATTGACAAAAACGGTCTAGCAATTACATATGAAAGACAACAGTACCAGAACTCTTCAATATACACTCATTCTCATTACATAATAGTAAACATATCTTTATTGACATGACGACATTGCAATTGATATTTTGACATGATTTTGACAAGATATTTTACGAGTGGCAATATATGATTTATGGACCTTTTATTGAAGATGCAAAACTGATTCCTGATATTGCAGTAGAAGAGAATAGAAGCATATCTGAAGATATATCAACAATGCGTTCGAATATTGATGTGACAGGTGGTATGGAACTAAAAATAGAAACAGCGAAGGACATTGTGATTGATTCCCAAGGTAGAAGTACAGTGTTTGTTTGTAATGTTTTATCAGATCCTTCTACCATTTTCAATACAGATTCAGTATTTAATGGAACTATTATAAGATTTAAAAAATAACAGAAGTAGTGTTGTCTAAATTCACTTCAGCCTACAGCCGATTAGATTGCACCATGAGAGGTATATCCAGTAAAGAAATACATAACATTCCAACATTCTGGACCATGAACATGCGCTCCCTTGAATACTTGAAACATCTATCGAGTAACCATGCACATATTGTAATAAAAGCAGTACCTCTAATGGTAATTCTGTCGCTGTGTCGATACCTCTACTTGTGGATTGTTAGTTTCCAAGGATATCACCAACCCAGTTGACAGTTGTTCAGTAGTGGCATGACAATACGAACATTGTGTTCTTAAATTTGCTTTTACAAAATTTTAAAAATTATCTTAAATTAAGGAATACATATATATCTCCCTCATTCACAGCTCTGATTCCGTACCTGGCTCGAAATAACTAACCTTTTCGGTTTATTATCTCTTATTTCTTTTTAAAATAAATTTGGATTTTCATATATCGGTATTCATTAGATATAGACGATGAAGTTAGCTTTTCAATCGTAAGCTCTCCAAATATCAGCAACAAAAAATCCTTTAAACCATCTTAAGGCTAATAAATATTTTAATTTATACGTTAACCTAGTGCATGTTCACATGAGACGGACCTCACAAACATGGTTATGAATAAACTCATCATAGATACCAGGACTAAATTTAGTATATACGTCAGACGCGCGTTTCGTCTACAAAAGACTCATCAGTGACGTTCGGATCTCAAAAAGTTCAAAAGGCCAAATAAAGTACGAAGTTGAAGAGCATTGAGAACCAAAATTCCTAAAAGTTTTGCCGAATACAGCTAAGGTGATCTATGGCTGAGGTAGAAAAGCCTTAGTAGTTCAAAAAATTCAAAAATTTGATACGATCTATCTATGTCAATAGGAATTTGTTTTTAGGAGTTTTAGATCAGAAAAGTCTTCTTTCAGTAAATTTACCGGTGGTTTCCAATTCACGATTGTACGATTGATTGATTGATTCCTGGTTTCTCAATGTCTTATGGCAAATATGTCATGTATATTCAGGACGAGAGCAAATGACCAATAGATATGTCTTGTAAAAGAAGCAGTCCTGAATTAAGGTCGGGTAATTTAGACTGCCAATTGAAATCAGCGTATATTGAGAATGAACAGAAATTTAAAATTTAAAAAACGGGTCAGTTACGACAATTATTCTGTTGAGACATACTCCAGCGTTGACTTTGTGGTGTGTTCATATATTTGTCTATATATTATTTTTATCTGTCATCATTGTTTGAATTTGTCCCTTTCACACTTGCCTTTCCCTTTCCTAATTTTGTAGGATGATTTGGTCTATTTGCATTGTGTTTGAAAAGGTACAGATTAAATTTAAATTTTGTTCCAGTCTGAAGGTTTTGTGCAGAGGTATGGTGCTTTGGCTTAAAAAAATCACCACAGTAAATGGATTTACGTACTTTTTTAGCATCCTTGAAGAGAAGATATTGATTTGATAATTGGTATATAACCATGTCAAGTTATAGATCAAGACTGATTTTTTTGGGGGGTCAGATAATGTTGTGCATAGTCTTCTTGGACTTGTTTTTTCCTTCTTGGAATGCAGTTTGAAAATCAATCATCCTGCGGACTAATTAATTTGGATGTTTTGCACACCCAATCATTTGGACAACAGGAAAATAAAGGCAACAGTAGTATACCGCTGTTCAAAACTCATAAATCTATGGACAAAAAACAAAATCGGGGTAACAAACTAAAACTGAGGGAAACGCATTAAATATTAGAGGAGAACAATGACACAACATTAAAGTGTAACACACACAGCAACGGACTAAGCATTAGACAACATCCGATGAGAATAACCAATATAACATCAAAACCAAATACATGAATTTGGGATAGAAAAGTACCGTGATACGTCTTATAGTAATGTGAATTCACACTCAAAAATAGGAGAAAACTAACGACACAACGGAAACACAACGTAAAAATGTTACACACACAGAAACGAACTATGATATAACAATGGCCATTTTCCAAACTTGGTACAGGACATTTTTAAAGAACAAAATGGTGGGTTGAACCTGGTTTTGTGGCATGCCAAACCTAGCACTTTGATGACATTGTTAAATATAACATTAAAATGACAACATAATAATACAGGACTACAATACAAATAAATAGCATAACGTATTAGGCATAGAAACACATGAATAATAGATAACAAAAGGCATCAGGTTTAAAATTCATTACGTCAAAAACGCGCCTCGTCCAAACAAGACTTACCAGTGACGCCCAGATATAAAAGTTCGAAAGTAAAAAAAAAAGGGTGGGGGGACAAAGTTGTACAGCTCTGAGGATCAAAAGTTGAAAAAGGTTGTGCAAAATACGGCTAGGGTTTTTTGCTTGTGATAAGAACATCCTTATTATATAGATCAATTTATGCTATTGCAAACAGTAAATTTTATCAAATGAATATAAAAGATTTACATGATAAAACTGACGTTAACTAATTACAGAAAACAAAACCATGATACATAATACATTGAAGACCAACACAGAAAATAGACACACCCGACTCAGTGACAAACCAGGCCTGAACGCAAAAAGTCATAACCATGACGTCACATACGAAGTATTGAAAAGGTACAATATTACGTCTTGCAGACATTTTGAATTTCTGAAACAGCACAAATATGACGTCATATTTGAAAAATTATTTCTAAAAAATAAGATAAAAATAGGATTGCATTAAGATTATAATAGAACTAAATATTGATATTACATTTAAACACAATGCACATTGCAACACTAATCAATAGCAATTAACTATATTATATATATGTCCGGTTTGTTTTGAATCTAACTTCAAACATAAAAATCGTACAGATTACGTTGAACAAAATCAAAACTAATAAATGAAGGCGGTGATTAATTTTCTTTACCATAACACATGAATTTAATAAAAAAAAAGACGTCAACCAATTTGACAAAATCCGATGAAAATTACAAATAAATACATGAATTTGGGATAGATAAGTACCGTAACACGTCTTATAGTAATGCGAATTCACACTCAGCAAAACAGTCACAATCGGGAATAAGTCACGTTCGGTAATTAAAAGATTAGACGACGTAATGACAAACCACAATCTACCATGTGGTAAAAATGTCCTTAGCTAGTTTGGTTAAAGACACATTAAATGGATCAACAAATTCGTGATGGTGTCCATAAAATTTACGGAGTGTCAATTTTAATCTGTCCTCTTCATAACTTTGTTGAAGCAGTTTCTGTGTAAGAAGCACACTTCTGTATATGAAGTCCGTATAGTGTGAACATGCACGAGAATAACGTATCAATTGTGATATGTAAACACCATTCAAAGGGGCAGAGGGTATGTTACTGCTGAGAAATGGGAAATTGATAATTGGGAAGTTGAAATCGTCCCGTTTATCATAGATTTCCGTGTGGAGTCGTCCATCTGCGTCAATATTGAGGAACATGTATAGCAAGGTTTAACATTACCATCACTGCTTGTGTAAAATAACTATATTTTTTATCACGAATTTTTTCACATATTATAAGTTAAATCCTAAATATATTCGGCATATGAGACCTTTCCAAGGTCTTGATGTCCGACATACAGGGTATATCTGACCTTAATTTCATTTTCATTTTCATTGATCAGAGATCAAGTTAAAGTTTTCTGATGAGTGTTTTCTATAATACGAATAAGCAGTAAGTCAACTTGTTGGATTCATCTGACCCTGATCTCATTGTCATGATTGATATGTCCTTTTTAAGTTTTTGTGGTTAGGTATGTTTCTCAGATTCTATATAAGCAATTTTATTTTCAGTATAAAAGGTGTACACATTTATCATGCAGGTTTAATTTAACATTGACCTCATTTTCATGGTTGTGATTTGTCGATGTGGCAGGGTTCATCTGGACTTCATTTTCAATGTTCTTTGATCAATGTGCAGTTTGTATTGGTCATTCTGATTCTCAGATACTGTAAGTAACTACATTTGATATGTGAACTTAATTCATTGTGTACACGTATCTGTCAGTGTTCATCTACCCTTAAACTTATTTGATGGATTATTTATGTCAAGATAAGTTGTAGTAATAAAATGTGTCTCGCTTAATGTTATTTGCAATAGCTATTTAACTATATTCGTTGTATGATGAAAATATTCTTGTAGCCGGATTCATTTGACCATGACTTGATGTTCATGGTCAACGCTACGATTATTTTGTTTCTTAGATTATATATGCAAATGGTTGGTTATATTTTGTGTATGGGATGATTGTACTGTGTACATGTTCGTTTTGTTTATGTTTATTATACTTTGACTTCATTTACATGGATCTTTGTTAAAAAAGAGGGACGAAAGATACCAAAGGGACAGTCAAACTCATAAATCTAAAACAAACTGACAACGCCATGGCTAAAAATGAAAAAGACAAACAGAATAGTACACATGACACAACATAGAAAACTAAAGAATAAACAACACGAACCCCACCAAAAACTAGGGGTGATATCAGGTGCTCCGGAAGGGTAAGCAGATCCTGCTCCACATGTGGCACCCGTCGTGTTGCTTATGTGATTACAAATCCGGTAAATAGTCTAATTCGGTAGGTCACATTCATGAAAGGGAAGGGGATTGTAGTATTGTAGTTACGACGTAAGGAACATATCCGATATCATTTGTGAAACGGTTATTCCATAACGGTCAACCAACTCGTGATGGCGGCCGTAAAATTTACGAAGGGATGATTTCAACTTCACCATTTGGAACTCTTGGTTTAATAGCCTCCTTTATGATATTGCTAACTTCTTATCTTTCTTCCTAAGAAGTTCCTGCATGAAGTTAATGTTACGTTTAGAGATACTTTGGGTAAAACCTTTATTTTAAAGACAATAACAAATGAGGTAAACGAACATTTCATCGTGTACATTTGTCTATATATATATATCATGTATACTCATCAATGCATATATGGCGAGAGTTTGGATTATCTGTGTTAAAGGTTCTATTGTGAGACAAAGAACAGCAACAAAAGCGCTGTTCCTTTGTTTATAGTGTTTTTTGCTCTGCATTTATATATTTTGTGCAATGCATGGATACTCCATATCATTTCTTTTCTTTTATACATGTATTTGTTTTAAGGTTCGTGTGGACCCTTTGGCTAAAATGGCCGTATTTTCACCTCAAAATTTACTCTGAGTACAGACAAACCTGCGCATCTGTAAAAAAAATTATTGCATACCGTGCCCTAGATAAATAAATTTCAAATATGTTTCATGCTTTAGAAAAATAAAAACTTACCAGGATTTTGCAGTTCACTTTTTTTTCATTCCTCCAGAAAGTGCCAAAATAAACTAAGTTGTGAAACAGGTTTGAGAACTTTCCTACAGGTAATAATTGAAATGAGCTGTTTTGATTGACATGGACAATAGATGGACAATAGATACCTGACAATAATTGGTGATTTAAACTGTGTACCTGAGTGTACCATTTCAAGGAAAACTCAGTTTTTTTTTAATTTTATCATCTTCTTCAGGGACGAACAAAAGTGCACAGCAAAATCCAGTAAAGTTATGAATTTTCTAAATCATACTATGCATTTGTATTCTATTTATCTAGGGCATGCTATGCCTTGAAACTTTTCTAAATTCACAGATTTGTCTGTACTCACAAGTAAATTTTGAGGTGAAAATACGGCCATTTTAGCCAAAGGGTCCACATGAACCTTAAATGTAATATTCAGACTTCTCTCAGCATGCTGTTTTTATAGCTACAGAACAAAACTCGCAATGCCCGGAATTAGTTTAACCATGGAAGTATTACTGTTCTGTTCAAATACTTTAAAGTCGATACTTCTCCGCGTTGTAATATTTGATTATATTTGCATTTTTCAATCGATAGTGTCCAACATATTTTAAATTATGTTCTAATTCATAACTTCAAGCGAACATTTACAAAATAAACTCAACACCTTTGTATGGGATCAGCTCGCCTGACAGTGTGCAGCAAAGCTTTAATTTTATTAAAGACAAATGCAATGTAATAAATGTTCATCAGTGTTACTGTCTGCCTAGGCCGCTGCAGGTAACAAACACAAAAAAAAACAATCTACAAAAATAAAAACAAATTTTATTATGTACGCAAATACATATTATGAATCAAATAAAGATTCTGTTCTTACACACATTATTCACATTAATAAAAAAATAACACAAATAAAATACATTAAGTCGGGTGGGAGATTGCAAAACTTTACTGCGCCAAAAAGCGAACCTCGAATGACAATATCTTTAATTTACAAAACCGCCAAAAGTATAGCACGAAATATTTGAAATGACCTTATTCAAATATTATGGTCATTTCTAACTCGACCAATGAAAAACATTTAACCTATTATATACTTTCAAACACGTGTAAATTTATAAACAAGTACACGTGGTAATGTTTACATACCGGTGTACATAACTTTAATAAATATATTGAGTAGGATGAGCTATAAGTATAATTTTTAATTAATACAACTTTTTTCATCGTCCGTTTTTTATATGGAAAAAAATATCTCGGTTATTTTAGTCGCGACTACAAAGGATCACAATTTAATATAATTTTCAGGACAAAAAATGAAATATAACCGACTAAACACAGTTTAATTTTAAATTGTTAAATTATCAAAGTAAGTGGTATTCTGGACATTTATGTTTAATTTCATCAATCACTCATATCCGTTCAGTTAACTCTCATAATTACTCATTATATAGTAATAACCTATTTTACAAATGGACAAATTATGTAAAATTGTTGTCAAGGACAGATTTAACAACATCAAAATAGGTCTTTAATACTAGAATTATAAAAATGAATTAAAAAAAAATAAACAAGTAATGAGATTTCTTACATGGGAGTGTGCCAAAGAATAGATGTACTAATAATGTAGGGAACGGTCATGATATCACCGACCGTATTGTACAAAATGCAATATAAATTAATATGCTTTGCTTTAGTTGTGTAAAAGAAATGATTTGGAGAAAAAAAATCTATTAAAAAAATAGGGAGATGCAAAGATTTAAACTTTCCTTATTAATAGACCTGATTGAAGAATTGCTATTTCTGACAGTTTAATAACATAAACAATGAAAACAGGATAGAAAACGCTAGTCCTTGACCAATCTTGAAATAATAACAAATGCTGGTGCTGAGGAATACGGCTAAATGAAAAGATGGACCATTAGAAAATTAAAGTCATCTCTTTTATGTGAAAGTTTTATTCTCAATCTGATTTCGTCTCCACAGATCTGAAAACACATTGTTCTACTTTCTGGTCTTGTAATTATGAAGGATAAACAGAAAGCAGCATGGAACTATTTGATGCTTTATAAGGGATTTTCGTATTCACGGTTTTTGTGACTCTTGATCAAAATCTCATTAAAATTTAAATAAAAGAAGCCATAATCAGATTTATAAATATGTTTTACTAGTAGAAGTTAATTTCAGGATATGTAATTTCTGCGTTAAGAGTTTTGAAAGTGTGCATTATTACAACAAAACAGTTGGATCCAGAAAGGCCTTTATAATGGAAAGAGGAATGGACTAATGCCAGATCCTTGCTGGTAACGCACTATTTATAGCTACTAGAAGATTTAGTCGGTTGTTTTGTTAATAAAGCTTCTTTAGTTGAGTAATGCCTTTCGTCAATGGCGTTATCTAGAGTTGTAACACAGTATATGATGTATATAGCTAAGTAGATAGTATATCTTTCAGATCAGCTGTTTATATATATAAGTCGAAATATTTGCATAAAGGCACTAATATAAGATGGTATCATAGGAAGATGTTTTTATTAAATCGTGTTGACAAATAATTCGACTTAACAAATAGCTTTCGTCAGTGTCAATTATTTTAACAATACTGATTGTATGTGTAAAAAGCTCTGTAATTTGGGTAGGTTTTGGTCTATTGATTAAATCCCAAATCTTGAACATTATAATATAAACAAAACTCGATACTCGTGACTGTGTTTCTTGACATTCCAAAGTGAATAAATATTAAAACGATTAGCAATTCTTATTGATGCCGTCTGGATGATGTATGATTTAGCTTTCCAGAACCTGTTGCTCGGCAACACTCCAGTGAATGTTCTGTTCTCTTGTGGTAAAAGTCATCAAGTTTGTGACCCGATTGTCTTAAATGCTGAAACTAGGAGAAGAGGCTTCTTAAAGATATCACTCATATGGCCATTGAGGCGTTAGTGGAAAGGTTGCTTTAACTCACGAACATATTTGTGGACACAAACCCAACATTCTAGAATGTAAATACATTTATACTTATGCAGGTAACATTGCAAAATGTCCTTTAGTTATTTTCGGTTGCCTTACTGTGAAAATTTTATCGGTGATGCATCTGTAGGCAGAATTTGCAGCATTTTTCCTCACACGAACGATATCCTCCAGTAGTACTTCTATTATCAGACAATAATGGTAAGTGGAGATAAATCAAACGTGTTTACGTAGATCCGTTTAATATAGGCTGAAAGACCTTTATAAAGTGTGCTTCTCTTGCCAGTCTTTTATACTTATTAGATTCGTTCATTTTTTAGAACGGAGATACGGTATTTTCTACTACTTCCATTTTTAAATGTTCGCTCATATCTTGCATTCGTGTGGTTTGATCTCGTATATGTTGTCTGTGAACACGGACTCTTTGGCATATTGAATTACCAGTCTGTCCTTACCCTTCATTGCAAGTGCTGCATACAATACAGTAATAAAATTAACGGTATCAATTTTCTTGCACCAGATGCGCATTTCGACAATACATGTCTCTTCAGTGATGCTCGTGGCCAAAAATTATGTTATCGTTTTGCAATTGATGTCTGTATTTGGAACAATTGTTTTGCCTTTTAGTAATGTTATTTGCGGCCCGGACAGGACTTGTTCCGTGTTCGAAGGATCGTATGAATGAAAATTCATGTATTGGTAAGTGTTTGTCTTCCTATAATATATATATATGTGGTTATATTGAGTTCTCGATAATATTGTTTATCATTGAGCAGTGGGTAATATATTCTGACCAATATTACTATTGCACCATCCTTATCAGCTTTATTTATGATTATCAAAAGCAATATCAATGACGGAACTCAGGTCTACAGTACATGAAGAGAGAACTACAGAACACTCAAAATTTTAAACATAAATTAAATACTCACTTGTTTTTCTTTGACGTGCTAGCATTTATTGTTTTCAAGAAGTCCTCAATAACCTTTGAATTCCTCCTAAAATCTCGTGCTGAGTCACTTATGTCGAGCGATGCGCTAGGAGGTGTACTTGAATTGGTCCATATTTCTTTTTATTTTAAGGTTCCACTACAGTCTAAATATAGGACACTTAATAAACATCTAAACTTTGCCTGTATTTTTCAACCTATAATAAATGAAGTCCTAAATTATGAGAAAATATGTTCATTTAAACATACTTAACATATACACACTGTGTAAATTGTAAAAAAAAACTTGAAATTGTTATGTGTGGTCAAACCGGTTCTTCGGGTGAACACAAAATTTTCCAAAAACTCTGGAGGCCTGCTAGACGACTTTATTTGATTTAAATTGGTATGGACGAATACTGATACATGTAATGCAGTACAATCTATTCGTATATAATTTTGTTGTGTCACATAAATATGTTTCAATGACATATTTGTCCAATTTCTGTATTGTACCTTAGATATTCGTTCACTTAGATCCATGAAATTATCTGAAACTCGTAAATCAGTACACTTTCTTAAAAATCAACAGCTTGTACTGTATAACATGTAACAGTATTCGTTCATACTTATTTAAAAAAATTGAGTCATCTAGCAGACCTCCATATTTAAAAAAAAAATCTTGTTATACTTTCTAAAGACTATAATCATATCACAACTTATACTTTCTGAATCCTAATGGACAACCTTTGTGTATTTATTGACCAAGAAAAAAGTACGGGTTTTGATCTGAGCGTCTTCTGTAGACGAAACGCGCTTCTAAAGTATAACATTATAATCCTTGTACCTATATTAACTAATTACACCACTTGGACCATGCCACTGCTGGTGGACGTTTCACCCCCGAGGGTATCAACAGCCCAGTAGTCAGCACTTCGATGTTGATAACTTTCTTTTGTTATTTTTTCATAGTATTCTTCTTTTATCAGGCTAAGTCGGCTGCAGTTAAAATGATTTTATTAAGGTTATATTTCATAACTTCCCAGTTTTTCCTGAATAAAGGTTAAGATTGTAAACATATTTTAAGCGCCATACCCTCCACTTGTGTCAGTTGTGTAACAGCACAGCATAAGAAAAGACTGTAAGAACCAGCTGTAAATAATTATCAAAGGTACCAGGATTATAATTTAGTACGCCAGACGCGCGTTTCGTTCACATAAGACTCATCAGTGACGCTCAAATAAAAGTAGTTAGCAAGCCAAACAAGTACAAAGTTGAAGAGCATTGATGGCCCAAAATTCCGAAATGTTGTGCCAAATACGGCTAATGTTATCTATGCCTGGAATAAAAAAATACTTAGTATTTCGAATAATTCATACTTTTGCAAACAGTAAATTTCTGGTTGGATGTTGTTTCATATGACACACATTTTAACCTAACTAACAACAACATATTATCAATATATATTAAAACTGGGCAATAAACTTTTTTCAAATGTCATAGACATCTCACAGTTATTATGATTGTAATAGTTGCTTTTATATTTCAAAACCTAATATATGCCATTTTTAATTCGAGTTTATTTATATGTTTAATAGTATATATACATCCCCTTATAAGAGGATCCTCAACAAAGATAGACATTTGATTGTTCAAAGATGATGTATTTTGTCAAAATGTTGGTTTTGATGTTAGCGTGTAAGTTAATTTTAATTTAATTTTTTTATCGTTGTTCGTTCTTTTTTATATTTCTTTATTAGAATTAAAAGGCTTGATATATACGTTTATTGTTCATTTAAGTTCTTACTTAATCTTACTAAAAAATTGAGTGGAGAGGGCTTACATAGGCTATGCCTGTAGCCCAATCCAATTCAATTTATTTGAATAAAATATTGTTTAAACTAAACTAAAAAATTCTTATTTGTTATGCGGTAGCTGAATTTCAACCCTATGACTAAATTGCTATACCTATAAATATCAAAGATACCAGGATTATAATTGCCATGTGATTATGGACTTTCCGAATTGATTTTCCTCTAAGTTCAGTATTTTTGTGATTTTACTTTTTAATACGCAAGACGCGAATTTTGTCTACATAAGACTCATCAGTGACGCTCATATTAAAATAGTTATCAAACCGGACAATTACAAAGTTGAAGAGCATTGAGGACCCAAAATTCTAAAAATCTAAGTTTTGTAACCGGAAATTTATAAAAATGACAAAATAATTGATATTCATGTCAACACCGAAGTGCTGCCTACTGGGCTGTTGATACCCTCGGGGATGAAACGTCCACCAGCAGTGGCATGGTCCCAGTGGTGTAATTAGTTATCAAAGGTACCAGGATTATAATGTAATACTTTAGATTAGCGTTTCGTCTACACAAGACACATCAGTGACGCTCAGATCAAAACCCGTACTTTTTTCTTGGTCAATAAATACACAAAAGTTGTCAATTAGGATTCAAATCTCGTCAAAGATGGTAAATATGTATTTCACAAAGATGGAGGTAGAGTTTATCATCACATCATCCATTCAATTAGTCCTTAGTGGTACTAAGCAATCAAATGCAAATGAAAAACTATTGAACAACATCATCTTCATTCATATTTGAATGTTTTGTCTAGAACTATGAATAAAATACCTGACAAATTGCTGCTACGGTCAACGCATTCACCTTATTACCTTTTATTTCACTTTCTTTAAGGGCCTCGCTGGCCCTGAGGTCTAATTAGTCGACCTACTGTATCACTAGCCTGTCAACACTGAGATTGTGAGTTCCAATCCCCCACGATGCAGGTGCGCTCGACTACAATCTTCATTCTCTTAGATTGCTAGTTTTCCTTACAGAGGTCGTAGTTTTTACTGCGGGCATGCCGGCTTCCTTCATTAATAAAAGCTGACCGCCACGAAATAGTACAATTAGTGCTGAAAGTGGCATCAAACAACAAATACATTGAAAATTATACCCTCATAATGCTTGACTATTTTACCGACTGATTTGTCAACAAACAAATTTTCATTTCAATTTGTACTAATTGTGCATCCCTATTTAATGTCTTGTATGTGTAATCATATGAATCAGAATCCTACAAAGATAAAAAGACAAAAAACATTTTGCAAAGTTTCTTAATTTTGCTTTCATAAATATTAATGGTAACCTGTCATTTCAGTGAGTTTTTGTCAGTAAACTTGATATAAAAAAAGTATTTATTTGACAGAACTTTCATGGTATTACTAATCATTGGAAAATTTTATATACACAGTAGTAGTATACCTAAAACAACAAGGTTATTTTTCATTTGCCTGTGTATATTATGAAAACTGGTTTTTTTTCAAAAGTGATTATTTTCTAAGGGTCATTAAGTATTTCGCGGTGGTGTCTTGCCATGGCTTTGTTTGGACTTGTTTGTTTGTTTTTTAGCCTTGAATGTTTGTCCGTAATATTTTATTAACTATGTATTTGCATTGAGGTATCGCAGTTCATATGGTATAACCGTTTCACAAATGATATCGGATATGTTCCTTACGTCGTAACTACAATCCCCTTCCCTTTCATGAATGTGACCTACCGAATTAGACTATTTACCGGATTTGTTATCACATAAGCAACACGACGGGTGCCACATGTGGAGCAGGATCTGCTTACCCTTCCGGAGCACCCGAGATCACCCCCAGATTTTTGGTAAGGTTCGTGTTCATTCCACTATTTTCTACATTTGAAAATGCCTGTACCAAGTCAGGAATATGTCAGTTCTTGTCTATTCGTTTTTGATACGTTTTGTTATTTGATTTTGCAATGTGATTATGGACTATCCGAATTGATTTTCCTCTAAGTTCAGTATTTTTGTGATTTTAATTTTTGTTTATTCTTTAGTTTTTAATGTTGTGTCATGTGTGCTGTTGTTTGTTTGTCTTTTTTAATTTTTAGCCATGGCGTTGTCAGTTTATTTTAGATTTATGAGTTTGACTGTCCCTTTGGTATCTTTCGTCCCTCTTTCATTGTGTGTTAATTTACGTTTTTTGATTGAGTAAAACCTTCAAATTGATATTTTATCGTGTGTTTTTCTATAATGCGATGTTATACTATTGTTTCAGAAAAGGGGAGAAGGTTTGGTACCATTAAAACGTTTAATTCCGCTGCAAATGTTTGCACCTGTCCTAAGTCAGGAATCTGATGTACAGTAGTTGTCGTTTGTTTATGTAATTTATACGTGTATCTTGTTTCTCGTTTTTTATATAGATTAGATTGGTTTTCCCGTTTGAATGGTTTTACACTAGTAATTTTGGGGCCCTTTATAGCTTATTGTTCTGTTTGAGCCAAGACTCCGTGTTGAAGGCCGTACATTGACTTATAATGGTTTACTTTTATAGATTGTTATTTGGATGGAGAGTTGTCTCATTGGCACTCACACCACATCTTCCTATATCTACCAAACCTAGAAGGTCTGCTTAATATCTTATTCTTTTCTAGTTAATTGACACTGATAGACGAAATCAAACAAGAATGTAAAGTAAACGTGATGTTTATATTTATTTGCAATTGTTCCATTTCGCAGCAGTAATACAACCTTTGTCCAATCATATTGTGTTTACTTATCTACGTTATAAAAATTAGAAGATGTGGTATAATTGCCAATAAGACAACTCCCCACCAGAGACCAAATGACAGAGAAGTTATAAACTATAGGTTACCATGCGGCTTTCCAGAATGAGCAAAACCCATACCGCGTATACGTAGTCAGCTTTAGAAGGCTCTAAAATAAAAAAAAATGTAAAACTAACGACCAGATTTATGTATAAATTTATAAACGAAATACAAATATAAAATATACACAAATTACCATGAAGAACGTCTGAAATCGATACTTCAACAGCTTTACGGTCACCATCACGGGTTGACCAATACGATATGTTTGTGTCGCAGCTCACTAACGACATGTATTGCGGTCTAAGATCTTCAGATACCAGAATAATCGTCTGATTTGTTTTACCATCGATTATATCCTATAATCGATTACTCTTTATATTGTGCTTTAATCGGTATCAAGTATCAGTGGTTAGGGGATTGTGATCATAGATGGTATTTATGGATAACTCAAATCGTTATGTGCACAATTTTTGCTATCATTTCAGAAAAATAAGAAAACAAATACCCTAGTTAAGATAATTTAGATGATTTCAGCTTCACAATTGTGAACTTTCTATTTCTATGTAGCAATATTCCACCAGCACCTGCATACGGAGTATGTATCTCTCAGGTGAACGACTATCCAGGGCTTGTTATTCCTATCATGTTTTCCTTGACAGAGGGTTGATCCTCTCAAGGAAGCTATTAAACCAATAGTTCCATTTGGTGAAGTTTAAATCGTCCCTTCTTAAATTGTACGGACACCAACACGAGTTGGTTGACTGTTATGAAATATCTGTTTCACAGATGATAGTAGATAAGTTCCAAATATCACAACTACAATCCCGTGCCCTTTTCCTAAAATTGTACTTACCAATTTAGACTTCTTACCAGGTTTGTAAATAAATTAGCAACACGAGGGGAGCCACATGTGGAGTAGAATCTGTTTCCCTCCGGAGAACCTGAGCCCTTAGTTTTTGGTGGGGATCGTGCTTCTCAGTCTTTAGTTTTCTATGTTGTTTTTTGTACTATTGTTTGTCTGTTTTCTGTTGTCTGGGGGTCTTTTTCTTTTTGCGCCATGGTGTTGTCAGTTTATTTTCGACTGATAAGTTTGAAAGTCCTTTTTGTATCTTTCGCCTCTCTTTTATAAGACAAGGCGCACGTCACAGAATATGCTTGGAAATCCTAGTAAAGATATATATATTTACCCTTTTTTATTGTTATTTACAATTACAAAGTATAATTAAAAACCAATTCGTCAAAGAACAATTGAAGGTCTTTCCACCTCGATAATAAGAATCGATTTAAAAACAGTGTTTGAAAAATGTCACTCTTGTTCATGTTATTTATTACTTCAAACTGGTATTAAAAAAAAAACAATTATTTTTTCATAGGAGTAGTCTGAAATAGGCTACTTCCGGTAAAAAAACGGTCATTTCCGGTTGAACTGGTACATGATAAAATGTCTACAACCAAATGCAGAAGACCGAATTGTTTTATAATGAACCAGTTAAAATTTTAGCAAAGGTCAAAATCTATAACATCAAATTGACCTTTGACCTTGACCTCAATATCGAGGTCATAGGTCAGAGATCTCAAATCAAAATACTCCAGGTTAATCACTTGTTTGATTGTGGAGTAATATTTATTTAAATACATAAGGGGAGAAAACTCCTATAAGGGTTGACTAAAACACTTCGACTTAAACGGGTTAAAGTTGCGCCCTATTGTAAACAGTTATTTGGCAAACACATCATATTAATTGTTACGGTTTCTTTTGAATAAAGATAACAAGCAAAATTCAAAAATGAGAACATGACCTTGACCTTTGACCTTGATCTCAATTTTCTTCAAATGGACGAAGGACTCCATATCAAAAGACTTTTGCCTCTACGACTAATAATGTGTGAATTCATCCAACATATCGCCTATCTTAAATTTTCAAATGGAAATACCTCCCATAAGATGTTTCCGATCACTCCAGTCAAAATTAACCAAATCATTCTTAAAAGTAGACGAACAATTTGGTGAAACAGTTTGTTAAAATCTTTTACGGTTTTAGAGATATAGCGATAACAATAATATGGGGACGCGGGGAGGTAACTCCTATAAGAATAAGTGTTCGGTCACACAGGGTGAGTTTTGAAAACCCCCATTACTGTAAAACATCATTGGCCAAAAATCCATTCGATAGGTTGTATGATTGAAAAAATCTCAGACGGCAGAAGAAAAAATAAATAATCAGAAGAAAAACAAAAGGTCTTTCCACGAAAAGTGGAAAGACCTAATAACGTAAGAAAAAAGTTCTTGATAAAGACACGTGAAGCATGTTACTGAATTTGTTTGGTTTTTGGTTAAATTAAGGTGTTAGGTTTATTAGTTATAACGTGATTAAATGACGTCTACCCCTGTTATCATTCTCATTGTAGGTTTTGCTCAAGCAGTACCGCCACCCATTCCTTCACAAAGATGTACAGAAAGAATTGGAGAATTAGCAGAAGAATTCGCTTCACAAGAGACAATACCAGATTTTGAAAGTTATGTACAAACAGATAGATTGACGGGAGGGTATAATTTGGATCCAAGAATGGTAGATGATTATTGTGGGTGAGAATTCACTAAAATTAAGTTTTCTCTTATTCTCAAATATTTTCAGCATATAGCGTTTCTCATGGATTTTCGTGCTATTTAGAATGCAATTTCCATTCAAAAATACATGCATAGTACAAATTCGTATGACGTCCATGCTAAATCATATGATCTGACTATATGGTCGCTGAAATGCGATAATCTGTGGCGAAGTGCGATGGTCCTTTCGCTGATGTACAATGGCCCATATGACACGTGATTCGATTCCTAGTTTAAAATTTACATATGTCCAATTATTATGAGAGTTAAACAAGTTTTAAAGTAAGTATGTATAAATATCAAACATGCAATGTTTTCTCCAGTTGCGGTAAAAACCATCTCCCGGTGATCTATCTCATTTCCTGTCGCTCAATCACAGCAGCCGTTTATATGTTTCACTTATTTTTCTTCACTCTGACTTATATGTATTTCAAACAACTTTCACGTTTCAGTCATTTCAAAGATTGTAAAGGACAATAACCTTCGTATGGAGCTTCTATAATTTCTGAACGATTGTACGAACGATAGCTTTTTTTTACTAAGCTATTTACTATCAACACTACACCGTTACAAATAGGACAGGAAATGCAATGAAACGTATAGAAAACATAGAACATTTAGTCTATCGCACTGCAGCATTACTACCATCTCACTTTGCTCAAGAAAACAACAAGATAACCTCACAATGCCATCATCGCACTTCAGTTTGACAATCGCAGTTATGAGTACCATTGCGGTTCAGAATCTTATATAAAAAAAGCACAAATATATACGACAGACGTTCTAAATCCTATAACTTTATATAACACCGTACTGAATTCACTCATTGCATATACTGTGTCGTTAATTAAGCCCAACAATGTTTGCTACTGTAGACTGCGAGATGTTGGATTGATTTTAATTGATTGGTTTCAACTTCATTATTACTAGAGAAATGTTTTCGTTGTCTTTGATCTTTAAATAACAGTCGTCTAATCGGTTATTTTACGAATGTTTCCTATTCTCCATTTTGACATTTAAACTGAGGTGTTAATTCTCTTGGCAGTTGATGCATACATAGTAGGAGAGGATTACCCTGTCGCAGCAACGAGGCTTGGTCATTTCTGGATTCAAATTTTCGTTTTTGATTTGTCTTTATAGTAAACCGAGTCAACAACACATTACTCGCAGGTATCTGTATTGAAATAACGGTCAACGGTCAACGAAATAAATTATAACGTCCGTTAAGCTTTCGAAAAAAAATATCACTTGAAACTTCGACATTCAGTTACTATCATAAGTGCCTTGTGAGAATAGTTATCAAAGGTACCAGGATTATAATTTAGTACGCCAGACGCGCTTTTCGTCTACATAAGACTACAAAAGACAAAAAAGGATGGTTTTGCGATTAATAATATGACTTAAGCATAACTATTACTGCTTAAAATTGTTCCTGTTCAACGTGTTCCGCTAAGGATATGCTTTTCAATCAAGAGCTTCTAAGATCACCCATTTTTGTTTATATGTTGTTTAACATGTAGGTTTTGTGGACTGTTGTTTGTTTTTTCGTCGAGTAATGGCTTTGTTATTTTGTCTTAGACTAATGACCTTAACCATACATTTGATCATCTATTTCTAAACGTTTAAATATGCATGTGATAAAAGTTTTTGTAAAGTTGATAAATACATGGGGAATTTGTTTGTTGGTGAGGCAATTTCAAAAAGACAAACTGAATTTATAGAGAGAAAAAAACATGTTAATTGTTAACGTGGTGCCACTGTATGTATATTGCACCTAAATTTATTATACTCATTTCTGCTGAATTTATCAGATAGTCATATCTAGTCGATTACGGCATATTACACTTCCATAACACAAAATTAACTTTTTTAGAAGTCAAATTATCAAGTCATTTATTGTCGATCCTGCAACTTTTGTTGTAGAAAGCTCGACATAGGGATAGTGATCCGGCAACGGCAGGGGTGGTGGCAGCGACGGCGGTGAATTTTTGGAGTTTGAAGTTTTGGTGGTCAAGTCCATATCTCACATACCATAAGCAATAGGTCTAGTATATTCGGTGTATTGAATGATTGTAAGGTGTAATGTCCAACTGGCAGGTGTTATCTGACCTAAACCTCATTTTCATGGTTAAGTGGTTATAGTTAAGTTTTTGTGTTTTGGTCTGTTTTTCTTATACTGAATGCAATAGATTTACTATATTTGGTGTATGGAATGATTGTCAGGTGTACGTGTCTAGCTGGCAGGTATCATCTGAGCTTGACCATATTTTCAGTGGTCAAATTTAAGTTTTCGATATTTGTTTTTTTTTATATATAACGCTATATGCAATAGATCAACTATATTTGGTGTCTGGAAATATTTTATGATGTGCATGTAAGCTGTTCATCTGACATTGATCTTAATTTCATTGTCCATTAGTCAATGTTAAGTTTTCTTGGTTAAGTCTGTTTCTTAGAAACTATAAGCAATAGGTCAACTATACTTAGTGTATTGAATGATTGTAAGATGTACACGTATTTCTTGTTGGGTTTATATGACCTTGACCTCATTTTCTTGAATCATGTTAAGTTAATGTGATAGTTGTCGTAAAGGTATATTTAGGACTATCAATATAATATTAATGATTATTCAAGAAGGCGAGACATTTCAGCGTGTGTACTCTTGTTAATTACTGGTGCTAAGTAGACATTTCAGCGTGTGTACTCTTGTTAATTACTGGTGTTAAGTAGACATTTATTACAATTTAAGTTTTTCTGTTTAGCTTGTTTCGCAAGATTGTTCCATTTTACGAAAACAACATCGCAGCTTTGAGAATTTTGTGTAACGCTGAACGACTAAGACGTTATTTGGAGGTAATGGCGCATATAAAGAACATTGGCATGTCATTTTGTGAAGACGAGAAAATGAAAGGTAACGTAACGACTATATAAAAAAATGTTATTATTCTCTTTGATTGAGAGAGAGAAAAAATGTTTTACGCTAAATAGATTTTCTTTTTATAATAACTGTAAACAATAGGGTTTAGAACGGAATTATTGTGAACGATGTATGAAGACATGAACCTAGCTGTTCACGTCTCAAGTAATTGTCGATTGATTACATAATTGTTGCTTTTCGCAATCGATGGTTATAGATTAACCTTTATTCCAAAGGGATCAACATGTTTCATTTGAGGATTGTATATTGAAATATATATTTGAGAAGTAATGCACCAGTTATGTTACTTAGATAGCTGTCAGTGGAGCAATGAGTCTTATGTTGATATACATAATCAATTGTGTCACTCCCAAAGAAAAGAGGGACGAAAGAAACCAGAGGGACAGTCAAACTCATAAATCGAAAATAAACTGACAACGCCATGGCTAAAAATTAAAAAGGACAAACAAACAAACAATAAGTGCACGATATTTGTTTCTGTCTATAGTTTTTTTAACAATAATTCGTCTACGAATTACAGGAACTGTAAATTGGGTTGAGTGCGCGCAGATTCGTCTTCATACTTATGGATGGTTAAAACGGTGAATTTGTTTTTCATAGCCGATAGTCATAAAAGAAACACATATTAGTCAAGTATCTGTAACATTAATCATTTGGTTCTTTTTTTACGTTTAGCACAAGTCTCTTTCCGTTTATATAAACGTTGCTTCCCATACTTTTTTGACGTTTAACACAAGTCTCTATCCGTTTAAATAAACGTTGCTTCCCATACTTTTTTACGTTTAACACAAGTCTCTATCCGTTTATATAAACTTTGCTTCCCATATTTTTGTATTACAGATGCAAAAGCCCTTTTGACATGTTCTAGTAACAACCATATATCACAACATGCATTTGTTGGTTGTATTAAAGGTGCCACACGTGGTTTATCTTTTAGTATACCTGATTCCCTCAATTGTGCGTAAGTATATTTGCCATTTCTAATTCAAGTGAATGAAAGATTTTAATCAATTGAACAAACATGAATAGCTGCTTGATAAAATCCAAATAAACTATTTCCACGACTGCGGAGAGTAATGACATTATGTGTCTAACATAAATGATCTACTTATTTCAAGCTTCGTGTATACACATTTCTTGAAAGAGAAAACACAATGTTGACTGCTGTACCCCTATTTGACATGTTTAAATACTATGTCTGTTTGTGAACCCATTGTTGTCAATATAATGGAATTTTTTATGCACTACAGTCATACAAGTTTTGCTAGCTATCAATTCTGGTTTAAGAAAATGCTAGTACCAAGTCAGGAATAAGACAATAATTATTGTTATTCATTTGTTTGGTGTTTTTAAGGTTCTGCTTTTGACATTTGACGAGGAACTTCCGTTTTCAATATTACTTCGGGTTTGGCATTTCTGTTATTTGCCATTTATATGAATTATGTATTTATCTTTTCAATTTTGAATCTGTAGTTCGTTAATCTTTTCGAAAGTTATAAGGACGCCTTCATTGTTTGGTCGACGTTTTTTGAATATTTATATCAAATATGACTGTCATTTTTGTTCAACTTGTCGGGCTACAATCCCGTCCCCACCACGGCGATTAAAAACATCACTCCTCTTTCTTCTGGCTGTCATATTTTGTGATTGTGATTTATCAATTATAAATGATGCTGTCAATCTTATCTATCTTTCGATAACAATAAGATTGATAAGGGAAATGAATTACTTGTATTTAGGTATCACTTCAATTGGTACTCAGATTTATATAGAAGCAGTCTTTTATTCATAAACAAAATCCATTGCTTATTCGCCAAAATATCAAAGCAAATGTAACTTTGAATTCGAACGATGATGTTTTTTGTAATACAGAAAACATGTACGCTATTTCAACGAATCAAAAACATTTGTACATGCTACAGAAGAGTATCGTCATTATATGTATTGTATAATTTAACTGAAATTATCAAATTGTGTAAAAATATAAATAATCAGTCTAGTATATAGTCAATAAACAGTAAACGCTATTTAAGCTTTTCTAAATGACCAATATCGTAAAACTAACGTCTGTGTTCACTGTGTATATCTTTCCTTGATGTGGGGCTTTGCAGATGTAACAGCGTCTGTCTATAGAACTTCAAATTCTAAGTGAAAAGTAATGCAACAAATAAGGCATGCCAAAGTATATTGTTTATGGCAGTTTTAAAAAAGGTTTAATGGGTTTGCAAGAATTTTCTGACTTTTCCCGTTATATTTCTGAGAAGGAAGTCACGAAAAAGCAAATACTGCAATGAAATAATAAAACAAAAAGTGTACACATAAATGAGAAAGTTTATTGTGTGTTTTATTTTTTGCAGAGAAGACGATCCTAAATCTTGGTTCACATCTTTAGTCAACAGCTTTAAGTCATGTAGTTGTCAGTTTGATTCGTGCGCACCAGAAAGTACAAAGTCAATAACAGAAATGTTCACAAGTCATCTAGATGACGTATGTCTAATTGTTAAATATGTGTCACTGGCACAGTAGCGTATCACAACCTCGGATTTTAATCAGATTGTTTTCAGTCAACAATATGAAATAACAACATTCTGAATAAATAAAGTCTAAAGAGAATTTAAATCAATCTGTATCTTTTTTTCTTTTTTTGTTATCAAACTACGTTTCTTTTATCGTTTTAGTTCGAACCCCCCTGCGTTCTTTTTTGTACCGCTTTCTTGACCGAATTGAAAAAGTACTAATAATATATGTTTGGAGGAAAATATTACGAAGAACAAAGTGTTTGCGTGCCAGAACTTTGGGAATCATTTTTTGCTTTTTAATAGACATTCGTCATAAGTCGAAACCGAAACCAAGACTTTTTCATGGAGTGATTAAAATTCTCATCTTTTAATAATAGTATACAAAAACAAATGCATGGCACTTAAAGTTTTTATTTCGTTTTGTATTTTTATTTAGAATACTAATTTTGTCCCTGTTTTGGTTGTGTTCAGGACTTAAGGTTTACATGAGTTGTTTTTTTATTATTGTTTGTCTTTTGTTCGTTTCTCATGTTTTGTCATGACATTGTCAGTTGATGAGATATTTCTATGTAATCTCCTGACACTCTTTTCATCTGGCACTGATGTTTGTATTCGTTTAACAAAATAAGTTTGTTGTGCAATTTATACTTTCCTTTCTCATCTCCTTGATGCAGGAAGAAATTCTGATCCCTTTGTCACTTTTAACCTTTTGCAATTTGTCTCTTAACGTTTGATATTTGGGATTAATGTCTCGTTTGAGTCTTTAACTGTAGGGTAAATTATGTCTCAGTTTTGATATCTATCAAAATCACAATTCAAAATAGAAAGTTAGAAATATAACAAATAGTCTGCGAATACTTAAAAGTTACTTCCAAAATACTGACACTTTGAAGACTTCACGAAAGCGTAGGAGAGACCTAGAAAATATAATTATCATTGAAAACTTTTAAAGCAAAAAAAAAACATTTAGAGAATCTTAAAATGTTGACATTAATCTTTCAGTATAAATCAAATTCAGGGAAATCAACGTTGGTACTCATGTCATTCAGGGAATAATGTTATATGGATATGTAAGATTAAAGGCTTTTTGAAATTTAATTTTTAAAGTGAAGGTGAAATTAAGTTATATCAACATTGATATACATATCTTGATCGACAGTGAAGAAGATTTTTATTCCGTTGATTATGCTCGCACTGCTATGATTTTGTTAAACATTGATACACTCAGCAATGAAGAAGAAATTTTGTGTTTTAACTTATAGTATTGATCCAAAAACCAAATTAGAAAAATTATTTTATCATCCTGGTTATTCTTCTATTGGATATTGCATAACAAAATCTGGTCTCTCACTTTTATTTCCAAGTTCCTTATTAGTTAAGCGTTAGATAAAATTCAACTCCTTTCGAAGACGGTGTTATCTTCCTATTTGAAAGTAAATAGACACTTTTCGAGGATGTCAAATATATCAATTGGGTTAAATTTCGCAGAGATATCATATATCAATGTGAGAAGTTGTTATGAGTTATGAATTCTTTTTTCTTTTGGGAGTCTACAAAATACTGCGTATTACTCTTTCTATCTCACTAATATGATTGGCCCCATCTGCTTTTCATCTTTTTTTTTTAATTTTTTAAGTGGCACAATTCTTTTCAATCTTTTCAAGTTTGCAACGACTTATGTCTGGTAGCAAAGATGTTTTTAAGAGTGAGTTTATAATTTATTGGTCCAGATTCAAGTTCAATGAATGACTGTTGTTTGTTTATTAGTTAACCTTGCTCGAAAGGCGATGTGTGCTTTTGCCATCACTGCGTCCGTCACCCACTAGTTTTTCCTTAAACACCTTTCTCCACTAAAACTGCTCACTGCACTTAATTTTTAGTTTCTCTGCTTATTCTATAGAATGTCAATTACAAAGCTTGTTCATTTCGCCTAGATTTTTTTTAATAACCAACACGACTGCCTTGTCTAAAAAAATGGACATACGAGTCAAAGCACAGTTTTGGTTAATATTTCTAAATCTATATCAATTACAGAAAAAAAACTGTCCCCGATGTGTTGATTTGTAACCTTTTCGCGTTCATCGTCATTGTTTCAAAAAGGATCTGGCTAAAATAAATACAACAGAAGTATACCGCTGTTCAAAGTGTAAAAGTGTAAAATGTAAATAATGATCAACATGACTAGGTGTATTTACCCTGAAAGTTGGAGAAAATGTAACAACCTGTTTTAGAGATATGCCCCCTGACATATATTTCCCCTAAATTTTCAGTAGTTATTGGCTGCTACCGTAAAAATCATAGGAGCCAGGGGCGTAGCTACCCGGAGGCACGACAGCACGTGCATCCACGTCGTTTTCACTCCAAAAAAAAAAAAAAACAAGAGAGAGAGATGAGTTGGTCAATCGGAATCGGACAGCGTGATGTATGTATTAACTAAGACTATTATGATTATGATATTTGTTTAACGTTCGGAGACTGTTGGTGTCTTTTCCATCTATCCCAGGATATTAGTTTGACAACCTAGTTGGTCCGAGACCACAATTGTCGTCCCTTGATTGTCCCTAGTGTTGACAGTGGGTTACTTGCCATTAATTTTTATAACCCTTCCAAATTTATTTCTCCATGTTTAATGCCTCAAATTGCAAGTAGGGGGTGAAATTACACTGTAAAAAAATTTGGGTCCAGAATTTTGAAGGAAAGTAGTGATTTGGTCCAGGTGAAAAAGGTTGAAAAATAGTACTTCGGAAGCTGTCAAAAGATTTCAAGACGCCCTAAAGATAAAATTGTCCATATTTTGAGTTAGAGGCGATGAAGGTTTCTATAATTTTGATATAATTTGTCCCAAAAGTAGTACAACACACTGTAAAGGTTTCTTTGAGAAAGCGCAGGTGGGATTTTTTTTATTTTCATTTATGTTCTAAAAGAAATGCACTACGAAATAATTGTGGTCTCGGACCAGTTACCAGTGTTCGAGTCATGATATATATACGCTAACACACAGTTGCGTGCACATTCATTCGGCATGCAAGAAAGAAATGGCAAAATAAAAATTTATATAAATTGAATGTTAAAGGAAACACCTATGGTGTCACTTTTTTAATTGATGAAATATTATTAATAACGACATTTTGTTTCTAAATATTTTTTTTTGGAGATTATGACAAAATCGGAAGGTAACTGGTATCTTTTACAGGATTTGAATTTGTAATACTCAGTCTAAGACATGTAAATTTGAAACACATTTTACAGTGTACAGTTCATCAGTTTGTAATGAGATGTACCAATCGGCATTAGAATTATCAGATCCCTTCGATATCATTAAAAATATGCCGAGGCGATGTGGTCGACAGACTAGCGGAGCCAATCACCCTGCAACCATGCCAAAACAGTATTGGAAAATCTCATTATTTTTTGCGTTCATACACCATATGACAAGGGAACTGGAGAGTGAAGTCGCGTCAAGTATTTTCAGAAAATCGCTTCTTTGCGCTGTATCTGCTTCATCGTGTTGTAGGAAATATCACAAACGAACAAATCTCAATATTGTCTGAGACATACGAAACTGACCTGGTATGTAATTTTGACGAATTCAATTGGGATGTCGCTCGATGCCGAACACGTACGCTGGTTTATAACATCTCACGAGTGCTACCATGCCATGATGGAGATCTATCAATCACGGTACTACGTATGTAATTAAAAAGAAATGTACGATCAACAATGAACAACGACAGTTTCATAGCATTACTGCATATTCATCGGGATTTCAGTGTGAATATTGTCAAAGTAATAGAGTAGTTTGTTTCTGCCCAGACCCGAATAGCAGATTTTGGACAATTTTGAGTAAATTCTGTATCACAAATATGTGTTGTTTATGTATTACTCTATTCAGAAGATTTATTAATAGTTTTACATTCATACATTTTTATGCATAATAGGGTCCCAAAATTTTTTAGCCTCGCTCCACTCGGCGGTAGTTGCTTCCACATCGTTTCTTTCTAGCTACGCCCCTGGGAGCTAGGTTCAGAGTGTAAATAGCAAAAAGAATCATCACGGCAATCACTGTAATCAAGTATTCTAAGCTTACATTTCTCTTATCATGATCAATGAAGCTCTTCCGCGCTCCTTACAATATAAATTTCTGTCAACGCTTTTACAAAAAGAAGCATTCAATTCGTAATTAAGGTGGCTCGGGCCTATTCGAAGTTTCTATCAGAAGTGTCGTATTTTTTGTTATTTTATTCTTTACAGAAAGTGTATCAAATTGATCGAAAAAAATAGGGGGTCACGGACCATTCAAGATCAAAATTTTACTTTTAAACAGGTATGTAAAGGGGACCATTTTTCAATGACATGATAGGGAAAATAGAGGTTTAGACATATTTTTATCGGAATATCAAAAAAACGTTCAAATACACTTGGTCCAAAACTGTAATATAAAAAGCTGAACTATAGCTTCATAGAATGAGCAAATAAAAAACATAGGTCACCGATAAGGAAAAAAAAATATTTTGCCTTAAAACCAAATTTTGGCGGGTGAAATTTTATTTTGACCCTTTAACAAATACGGATAATAACGAAAATATTCTATTAGTCACATAACTACAATGATTTAACATTTCTAATCAATCAAAATATTTAAAAAAATTATATCGAATTTACGACAAATACTTTTGTAATTCATGCGTGAAATTATGCGCAGTCGAATAGTCCCGAGCCACCTTTAATTAAAAGGGATCAAAAGAACATCACAATAAAAAAAAGAAAAAAGCCAACAAGATACGAAAAATCCTCTCTTTATTCGATATAAGCTTTGATTTTGCAATGGGAAACTGAAATATCCAAATATTAGAAAGCACAAATGCTGATGTTTTCATAAGGTATAAATAAACTAAGCTCTCTTGGGTAAATTTAAGCATTATTATTATTTACGTAGTCATGGTTATTTAAGAAAAAAATATAAGCAAGGTTGAAGACAGGTGTAATTATTTCATAATTACTTGGAACTTCGAAGAATCTTTATTTGCTGTCTTCATGTTTTACTATAAAAAAGTAAAATATGTCTTGAAGAAAACAAATGCACAGATGTACGGTTTATTTTTTTTATTGAAATACTGTTTTACCCTACGAGAAAATCTGATGTGTCTACCCAAACAACAGACTTGGACAGTTCTTCCTTCGAACTTCTGAATTGGCCTACGTAGCTGTCAATTTATTTAATACATTGATTATGGTCTAAATTCATTTTTTTTTCTGCAGCAAAATAATATCAATTGTCATTAACTCGGGGCAATTTTCACAATCACGCGATTTTTCGCAACGTTAAATACAGCTATTGATTGTGATACTGCTTTGGAGACGAAATCACGACTTGTTTTCGTCCTAATATTTCTGGCCGAAGTTCTATCAAAAACTGTAATTATTTTTTTTATTCTGTCCATGAAAAATGAAAAATATGGCAGCTGCGAATTTTTAACAGGCTCATACTCGTTATGGTTTGAATACTATTTTTTATTTCAAAGAAATTTTATAGTTGTGAATCAAATTAGACAAAAATCTACGAAGGCCTTTGAAATAAATACAATGAGAAAGAACTTTATTTAACAAAATCAAAAGGTTGAACAATTATTTTCTAATTTTGCTTCTCAACCCTTTCACACATCTGTACTTAGAAGTACAAGAATAAACAGTAATGTAATACTACAAATATGGTGTCTCTACGTGTAAAGATAAACAAAAATGATAAAAGATAATTATAAACTTTAAATATCCCCAAGGTATAAATATCTTTTGGCAGAGAATCCAGTGAAAATTTTCAATCATTGTTGAAAAAAAGTAGTTTGTTAAAACTGACTTGATATCAAGTGAAAACAAGCGTTCATGTTCAACAAGAAAGACTGAAGCTTAAACCTTCATACGTTTATTTTAGTCATGATTATATAGAGAATCGATTGGAAGACTGAGCATTGATTGGTAATACATCTGATGAATTGATTGATCATTGATGGATAAAAAAGATTTCTGATATAAGATTTACAATAAGCTGGAGGAGTGTCCATAAAAGTTTTATATACATTGGATAACAGAAGACTTTGGGTATTCTGTAATATTTATCCCATGATGACGCGGTGTGTCAGTGTCAGATCACCCCGATGGCCGGAAGCCTGAGGGTGATCTGACAATGACACATCAAGTCCGAATGGGATAACTATTTTACATCCCAGCTGTTTTAGATTAGACGAAAAAACATTGACAATTCATAAAATCTAGTTTCGAACGCAACACAACCATTATAATATACTTACAAAGTAGAACATAATGTACAGCAGCAACTATCACATACATATGCAGGTTGAAAATAATGTTATGTAATTTGTTTATATTGTATGAAGTTATTCAGCTTTTACAAAACGGGCACGCTGAGTTGAAGCATAAAGTTCTACCTTTCAATATTATCCTGGCTTCAAGCTACTCATATATATATATATATATGTATTTGACTATGTTCAGTGTGAATGGCGGACAACAGTGAAGTATAAATCAACAACCTCCTACGTTCGAGGCTTACACAACATTCATTTCGATCCCATGAATTCAGTATTTCAATCCATACTCCAAACTCCGGTTGACATCCTACGGCACTCATCAGACCTGTACACATGTACGTGTCACTTAGAACACGACTATGGCTATGATATTAATCATCCGTGTTATTTGCTCTATAGGATGTTTGCATAATATCAACGGAGGCAATTTAGCAAGGTACCAATAGATGTATTAAGGATTTGCTATAGCCACGAGTAATAATGATACCTGAACTTCGTCATTGTACAGAGAATAACGTTTAATCAGCTTGACCTAGCCAAATGTCAATACTAATTCAAGAAATCCAGGCATACGTTCTCTAATTCAGATCCTGCGATGTCGCAGTTATGGTCTAGCCTCGATAATGACCTCAATATCCTATCAATAGTTTTACCTTATTTTGATTCCTAAGTAATGGTCTTCCGACTTATAGTATCAATTTTGAATTGTTTATATTTTTTTTCAATTTCACCTCTGTGCATCCTCGAATTGTTTTAAAAAAGTGTTGGGTTTTTTTTTGTTTCAATAGAAGGAAAATCTATAAAAGAAAAATCAGAATACTGTTATTTAATGTGATGTACAATTTATTTGAAACGCTTTCTTAAATCATTTATTTTAAAGCTAAAAAATGATTGGGTAGTGGATACATTTCGTGCTTTTTTTTATTCCTAATAAGATTTATTCCAATGAATAATAAATCCGGTTATCGGAGAAAATAGGCTTACGTTTTTGGAGATGTGGTGGAATTAATGTACTATGAGTGACGTTGATTATTTTAACCTTGATAACTGTGACGTCATTCTTTCTTTCCCACGATACAGCAGAGAATAGAAGACGTAGACAATTGTGTTCCGTAAGGATTAGCAATATTGTTTCAAAAAATACCCACCCACCAACCACTTAAATTTAGATATGATCCTAAAATGTAATTAATATGCACGTGTTAATATGTAAATAAACTCATCATATATACCAAGATTAAAATTTTACATTAACTCCAGACGCGCGTTTTGTCTACAATAGACTCATCAGTGACACTCGAATCAAAAAATGTTAAACAGGCCAAATAAAATTAAAGAGCATTGAGAACCAAAAATTCTTAAAAGTTTTGCCAAATACAGCTAGGGTAATCTATTCCTGAGGTAGAAAAGCCTTAGTATTTCAAAAATTCAAAATTTTGATTACAGCTAACTTATAATTATGAACATATAAATAAAGGCAACAGTAGTATACCGCTGTTCAAATCTCATCAATCCATGGACAAAAAACAAAATCGGGGTAACAAACTAAAACTGAGAGAAACGCATAAAATATAAGAGGAGAACAACGACACAACATTAAAATGTAACACACACAGAAACGGACTAAGCATTAGACAAAATCCGATGAGAATAACAAATATAACATCAAGACCAAATACATGAATTTGGGATAGATAAGTACCGTGACACGTCTTATAGTAATGTGAATTCACACTCAAAAATAAGAGAAAACAAACGACACAACGGAAACACAACGTTAAAATGTAACACTTACAGAAACGAACTATAATATAACAATGGCCATATTCCTGACTTGGTAGAGGACATTTTTTAAAGGACAAAATGGTGGGTTGAACCTGGTTTTGTGGCATACCAAACCTACCTCTTTTATGGCCATGTGAAATATAACATTAAAATGACAACACAACATTACAGGACTACAATATAAATAAATAGGAGAACATCATTGACAAAGAAACACACGAATAATAGCTAACAAAAGGTATTCCAAAAGATATATGATAAAACTGAAGTATTAACTAATAACAGGAAACAACCGAAATACACTACATAACCCGACGAAATGCAGCATATCCGAATAAGTTTGAACCTCAACGCCAAGTGACGTCATATTAGAAATTGTAAAAAATGACAAAAAAAATACGTCAAATTTGATATTGTAAAACAGATCATCAAAAAATGAAAAATGATGTCACATTTAACTGCATAAGATAGAATAAGGATTGATTTAAGATTATTAATTATTTGAACTAAATACTGATATTACATTTAATAACAATGCACATTTCAATACTTATTAATAGCAAACTAAGGTAGCAATTTGTTTTGAATCTAACTTCAAATGTAAACCATCGTACAGATTACGTTGAACAAAATAAAATCTAATTAATGAAGGCGGTGATTAATTTTCTTTACCATAACACATGCATATAATAGAAAAGACGTGAACACATTTGACAAAATCGGATGAGAATTACAAATATAACATTAAACATATAAACTAAATACACGAATTTGGGATAGATAAGTACCGTAACACGTCTTATAGTAATGCGAATTCACACTCAGCAAAACAGTCACAATCGGTAATAATATAAATGATAACTCAGGTCAACACAGAAGTGTTGACTACTGAGCTGGTGATACCCTCGGGGAAATAAATCTCCACCAGCAGTGGCATCGACCCAGTGGTTGTAAATAAACTCGTCATAGATACCAGGATTGAAATTTCATTTATACGCCAGACGCGCGTTTCGTCTACAAAAGACTCATCAGTGACGCTCGAATCAAAAATGTTAAAAAGGCCAAATAAAGTACTAAGTTGATGAGCATTGAGGACCCAAAATTCTTAAAAGTTTTGCCAAATACAGCTAAGGTAATTAAATGGAAGTTTAACTTTAAATTATACGTCATTCACATCAGACGTCAGTATATCAAATGCCTCTGTTAATGTATTTTATTTTTTAGAAAAAGTACCTTTCTGATCATAAGATTAATAAAAACGAGGGAACAGTCTGCGTTGAATAAAATCATATTTTGGATTGAAATACGATATTGTATTACACCTGGTATAGGTATTATGTAATTTGGTATTTTGCACAATTTGCAAAAGAATTGATTTCTTGTTTTTAAATATAGATGAAAGACTCAGATCGACGTCCGGTCTCTAATCAACGTCCAAATCAGACGTCACAATAAAAGAAATCCGAAACAACGGCCAATTTTATGCCACTCTAATCAACGTCCTTTTTGTTGTTCCTAGATCGACGTCCAATTTTTCTTTCTCTAATCGACGTCCGTTTTATAGACTTGTCACAGCGAAACTTTATTAAAGCGTGGGTTGAAACTGACACTTAAAAAGCTGTAGTAAAATGTAAGTCCAAATTGTAATACTTTTCAACGATTGGCTGTACGTGTTTATTCTGGTAATTGGTTGAGTATGTATATAGCCCTTTACTGTACTTTTCTTTACTTTTTGGATTGTTGTTTCATTGTCGTACACCATAAAATTTAGAGAATGGAAATTTGGAATTCGTTAACGGGACAACAACACAAACTGCCAAATACAGGCAACAGTAGTATACCGCTGTTCAAAACTTATAAATACATGGACAAAAAACAAAACCGGGGTAACAAACTAAAACTGAGGGAAACGCATTTAATATAAGAGAACAACGACACAACATTAAAATGTAACACACACAGAAACGGACTAAGCATTAGACAAAATCCTATGAAAATAACAAATATAACATCAAAACGAAATACATGAATTTGGGATAGATAAGTACCGTGACACGTCTTATAGTAATGTGAATTCACACTCAAAAATAAGAGGAAACAAACGACACAACGGAAACACAACGTTAAAATGTAACACACACAGAAACGAACTCTAATATAACAATGGCCATGTTCCTGACTTGGTACAGGACGGAAATGTATCTTCAATACAACGAGAAAGTCATGTACCAGTGTCCACCTGATGCCTTTTATTTATGTGAAGAAGAAAGTAAAGCCTCAACGTAAATCGGGAGTATGAATTTTTTTCACCAAAATATTTATATGCATGTGCATGTAATAGAAATATGATGTCGGTGATTGTCTCATTATCATTTTCTGATATTTCCTTTTAATTTGATAACAGTATAAGAAAACCGTTCTGGTTCATGCAATCTGCTATCGCGACGCGTGGAGACTCCTCTGAACTATCGATTCGTGACGTCACATTGGTCGTCGATTAGAGGGTTAAAATATTAGACACTGATTTGAAAACGTGACATCAGATTTGAACGTCGAATTGAGGATAGGACGTCGACAAAAAGCCGGACGTCGATAAGAGGTCGGACGTCGATCTAAGTCTAACATAGAAAAAAAATTATCAAATGTACATTAGAAAGATGGTTATTTCGTTGCTTGTGGTTAACGCGATTTCTATGAGACACATGATTACGTTTTTTATTTATCAACATGATATTGATAAGGGTAGTGTGAGAAATGTTGACATTGCCAATGATGCTGTCATTTAGACTATGATTACAAGTTGTCTGATCATGCAAGTGAGAGGTTAAGCAGCTATAAAACCAGGTTTAATGCACCATTTTCTACTTAAGAAAGTGTCTGTTCCAAGTCAGGAATCCTACTGTTGTTGTCCATTCGTTTGGTGTGTTTGTGCTTTTAATTTTACCATTTAATATGGGACTTTCCATTTTAAATTTTCTCGGATTTCAGTATTTTTGTTATTTTACTTTTTAAAAGTAGCACAATACAAAGATTTGATACCTCCAATTCCCCTGTTTTAAAATGCTGTAACTTTCTTTATAATGCTTGAAAATTTATTAAAGTGGTATTTATTGATAGCTAACAGATTACTTTATCAAATTAATGCAATATTAGTATTATACAACAATTATGTAATCAATTATAATGTTAATTGTGTCTTCAAAATTTTACAAGAAATATCCACTTTCAATTGAAAGTAGCTTCTTCATGGATACCCCTAGAGAGTTGATTATATTATATGTTGTTCCTAGAGCCATTATCTACAAAATGGTGTCTCAGATTTTGGATAGAAATTATATATCAAATTTTACATCTAATCAAACATTATCTACTTTTATGTGGTAAGGATGTTTACACTAATTACAGATTTATGATAGAATAAAATACGATAGCAATAATTTGAGATATTCTTGTGTAGCTCCTGCTGTGTTGATTAAGATTTCGTTAAAATTTCATGATTAGTTATAGAGATTATAGAACTAAATTCATTCAAGTGAACTGACCAATATTTTTCCATTAATTGCATAATAATTGATTACATAATGATTGCATAACAAACATATTGCATTCATTTAAAAGATTAATTTATACATACCTATTATTCTATTAATCTATATGCAGTCTTAAGAAAGTAACAGCATTTTAAAAGTTGGAGATTGGAATTAAATGATCTTTGTATTGTGCTACCTTAATTCAAGACATTCCTCAAATTTTACGAGAAACTCCGATTTTTTTATTTAATTTTCCAGGTTGTTTCTGAATGGTTTGAAGTTGTATAAATCTAAAATTCTGTTAGTGTCAATTTTTTATATGAATAAGGCCGTTAGTTTTCTCGTTTTACATTGTCATATCGGGGCCTTTTATAGCTGACTATGCGGTATGAGCTTTGCTCATTGTTGAAGGCCGTACGGTGACCTATAGTTGTTAATGTATGTGTCATTTTGGTCTCTTGTGGACAGTTGTTTCATTGGCAATCATACCACATTTTCTTTTTTATAATTATGTATGCGGAAGCGGTAAAGATGTTCTAGTGTTTGCTTGAAAAGTTCACGTCCAGTTGCCCTACATATTGAAAACCTCATTTCGGTTTTATTCATGTTACAATATATTTGAGGCTTTCTTTTAAAATAATATCGTATGGAATGAAAGAGAAAACGTTTTCTTAGTTCACTGATGACCTGAAGATAATCTACAGCAGATTTGTAACTTTATTAGGCATTGCTTGGGTATGTATTTGTAGGTATCCGCGTCCGTTTTTGTTGAATAGTATAGCTCTAGAGTGCAATGTACGAATATCGTAGTAGATATTTCCAAATAAAGAAATAGACCAACAGCCTGATATTTATTAAACCAATTAATGCCCGATGACAACAACAATCACTAGATCTAAGATTCCTGAATAACGCCTGCCATATAATATAGTGGCAGGGTTACACGTGTTTGCTATGATTCAAAGCTCCCATATCAAAGGACAGTGGTGGCGTAACAACACGACATAAAAGATCAACTAAACTATAAAAAGAACAACGCCTACGAAATACTATCTTAAGGGAAAACAGTACTTTTTATTCGACCATAGGCGACAATACTAACATTTTCTAAATTTACCACTTTTTATAATAAAAACCTGGATAAAACAGTTGTGTGTGGTGTCAGAACTTTATTATTCTACTATAAAAATTGAAGACAAATAGTATCATGACCAATTTCCAACGGATCTTGTTTATGTTATCCATGTCCACCGTCATTTTGCACCAAATTTATGAAATTTTGAAAGTCTCTTTGAATTATTCTTTAGAAAATATTTCAATAGGTTTTAAAATTGATATCGTTAATATGCACACTGCAGTTATTCATAGGTAAATAAAAAATATATTGTACCCTTACAACCAATCACAGCGCTCCTAATTTGACTTCCTTCACCTGCACAAAAGGCCAACTTAAAGCTTGGAAAATGTAATAGTATCGTTTTCCCTTAATAGTATACTAGCAGTTAAAACAAAAAGAACTTAAAGCTAGTTCAAACTCCAACTTAAAACTTCCGATCCCCAGATTGAAAGTCCTTTATAATATGATTTTCTTGCATGATCATCAATCGTGTTCAATCTGTTAAAAGTTTAGATATACATTTCAAAGGCGTTTTGGAAAATTTTCAATTGATATTGTGCAACATTTATTTATAGATGAAGGAATTTCCAAATATCTAAATATAATGTCATATATGTATAGTAGAAATGGATTGTAAAATCGAATAAAAAAAATCAGCCTCAATTTAAATTAAATGTCGATATCCATGCATCATTCTTATAATCAATATACAAGTGAAAAAAGTAATAACTGCCAGATGTATTGCTGCTATTATTTCATAATATTTTTTTTAAAAAAATGAACAAAAATGCGATTTAGTTATGAATTTATGTTCTGTACATTAATTGCCCAGGTAAAACAGATGCTCTTGGTCTCATAAGCCAATATAAGATTTAGGAGTAAGGTATGATTAGCAATGAAATAACAATTCACCAAAGGTTAAGACAAATTACCTCAAAAATTACAAATAAACATTCTTGAATTGGGCTACTATCAAAATCTCAACTAAAGACAACCATTAGACTACACACATATGACTTGGCAAAGGCACACGATGAAAGTGGCTATTATTTACGTTTTATGAGTCAGGATTATGACAATTGTTATCCATTCGTTTAATGTGTTTGTGCTTATAATTTTGCCATTTGATTTTGCACTTTTCGTTTTGAATTTTCCTTGGAGTTCAGTATTTTGTGATTTTACTTTTAAATATACGCTAACATGGAACAGTCATGAAACATCACAACATAAGAACACTGTTTCAATGGTTTAGCTTACTAAGTCGGTTATTTTCAAAAGAATTTGTAAATAAGACAACCGATTAATGTAAACTCAGTCTGAAAAATATACTGAAAACCAAATTCCAAATAATACATAAATCAGACAAGACAGCTCATTAAACCGTGAATAAACAAATTGTTGGATCCCCGAATCATTCTCTAAATAATTGGTGTTTTGTTTTGTTATGAATGATTATTGATCTTCGATATTTTGTCAAATTAAAAATATATATATTATTAGAAATTGATAAGTAAATTTTCAATGATTATGTGTATTTACAGATGTAGGAATTTCCAAATCTATAATAGATCAATCCTTTTGTGAATAATATACATCCTTAGATATGTTCAATATATACTGTATACCATTATGTTATTCCTTATAAAGAAGTTGTCTTAACTTTATCTGTAATGTGTTATGTTTATCTGATCTCTTAGTTCATACGTATCTATTAAATCAAACGTTATTAACTGTGTTCTTTCGAAAAAGTTTAAAAGATTGAATATCTAAATGATTTTGAGTATTTAAATGTTGTTAATACTCATTTGTCTTGTGTTTTTTTTTTCATCGTTTGTGAAATGTAATTCAGGGGCCTGTTTATCGAAACTGTCCTAAGATCGGTCCTAAGAATTTCTTAGGACAGAAGTTAGGATAAAGTTAGGACCTACTTACGACACGTCTCAGCATGCACATCGAAACTATCTTAGGAATATCTTAGCTAGGACGTCCTAACTGATGTCCTAAGTATTAGCGGAAAAGAAAATACAAACCGAATATGCAAAAAAAAAAATTATGACATCATATTTTATCAATAATTTTATTTAAAATATGGTTAATTAGAATCTATTAATAACTAATATGTAGTTTTAAATTAAAGGAAATAAATATTTTTTGTAAAATAATTGTACATTTAAACTGTATGAAACAAAACATGACACAAAAATAAAAAATCAACAAACTACCTGTAAACAAGATTTATAATACGTAAAAATCATAACATGTTTTTGAGTAAGTTGAATTCGAAGTGTTACATTTTCATTCTTTAACAGTTCAAATGCAAATCTCGTGCATTATTCATATCATTACGGAGAATTTCAACTATTTTTACTACTGCTTTAAAAATAAGACGCGTGAAAATGAACAAAAGACGAAATTCGAATGTATCCTAAAGTTAGGACCATCCTAAGACCATCTTAAGACACCTAAATTGGTATCCTAAAGTTAGGACAATTCCTAGGATTTTCCTAAGTTGCGACATGTTTGATAAACCCATTTAGGACTAAGATGTGTCCTAAGTTGGTCTTAGGACACGTCCTTATCCTAAAAGAGCTTCGATAAACAGGCCCCAGATATGGGTCGACTGTTTTCAAACGATTCAATCAAACCTGGATATATTTAATCTTCCCATAACTAGTTTGTGACTACTTGTCCTTTTATTCCATTAGAAATTATGTCTTTTTGTAGGTTAGTTTCGTTTAATAAATGCATAACAATACATGTTATAATAGTTACGTTCATTTTATTACAATCAATTTTCTATTGTATATGTACCCAGGACTTCCTTCATAAAAGGTGTGTGCTCTTACTGGCATTATTTGTCTGATTTAACCTGGATCCAAAACTACTTTCAAATGTATGTTAATTTTTCTCGTACATTTGCCAGTTTTTCAGATCAGGATTACGTTCATTGTCTGTCTTCTTCGTATCGCATTTTTTTCTTTTTCTTAAACCAATGAATATTTTCCTTTCGTGATATCATCTCACTTTTTCATTTTCTAATTTCGCTTTTCAATCCCTTTATATATATGTTCTTAAATAATACAAAGAATAAACAGTGATGTAATACTACAGATGTGACGCCTGTACATATAAACGAAAGTGGTTAACGTTAATTATAAACTCTGAATTTCCACAAGATATAAATACTTTTGGCACAGAACCATGTGAAAATTTTCACTCAAAGTGAATAAAGTAGTCAAAATAAGTTAAAACTGACTTCATATCAAATGAAAATGGGCGATCATGCTAAACGAGAAAAACTGAAGCTTAAGCCTTCAGATGTTTATTTCAGTCAAGAAACTATAGAGAATCGATTCGAAGATGGACAGTTAATTGGTAAAAGACTTGATAATTTGGTTGCTGGTGTAGAGAAGATTTCTGATATAAGGACAATTCGAGTGAAGAATGTACATGGAAGATGGTATACATTAGATAACAGAAGACTGTGGGTATTTAGAAATTATCAAAAGATCGCACTCCAGTCTTACAGTCAAACATGTATACCAGTCTTAGTATGGGATGACTTCGAATCCCAGAATCAACTTATATTTGCTGCAAATAACACCGGGGATGATGTAAAAATACACAATGGACTTCTTCCAGGAGGGGAAACTTATAAGAGAGTTGACAGCATTAATGCTTGTACGTATTCAACACCGTCACGCCTTCTTGTGTATCATATCGGAATATCTTCTTGGAATGGTACAAAAACTGTTGCATCGTTTATTTGGAAAGGTGTGTCCGGTCTTTATAAATACTGGAGAGGAGGGGAGGACACTGATGACCTCATTGTATAATTTAAGTACCTGTGTTATTGAATGGCTGTTACAGAAATTATCATAGCATTTAAAGTGGATATCTAACATAGACAAATGTCGTGTTTACAGTTATTTTTCTTTTCTTAGATTAAACCGGAAATTTGTTTATCATAATGGCAAGATCTATTGCATGGACTATTTGCGGTTTCAGCAGTCATTTTTTACTGCTACTGTACTGTACATGTATTCTATGGTTCTCCAAATGATTGCTGTAAACATTCCGATGCACTTACCACCTTGAGCAAAAATAGAAGTAATTTGAATGCTAGCTATGTATAGATTTAATTCATTATAATTCGTAAAAATTATAAAATGTTGCTTATTCACATTGTGAATGTATCGCAAATGAAGATGTTATCGGAATAACTCAGAATACGTGACTGAACATTTTCGGAAGGATTCACAAAATGTGTAAAAAATATTTCAAGATCTTTTTACTGTGAATGTATCGTAAATGAAGATGTTATCGGAATAACTCAGAATACGTGAATGAACATTTTCGGAAAGGATTCACAAAATGTGTAAAAAATATTTCAAGATCTTTTTATTTTCTAAGTTAAGTAATAATATTGGTAGTTAGGGTGTTGACCCGAGCAAGAAACTTTACAAATATTAAACTTAGCTAACCAGAAGAGATATAAGAGAGAACAGGAAAACAGACAGATATTTACTTATAAACAAAACGGGTTGGACCTCGTAAAAAATAATGTGCGTTAAAATATCCCAAGGAAATACAAACTTACACTCAATGAACAAAATTATATATCATGTATAATTTATGGTCCGATGAAATAAGAAACAATGGATGAAAAATGCCTGTTGATTTGATATAATATATATAATATATATATATATATATTTTTGCGAAAGCAAATTTACAGATCTAACATTGTTGGGTTGATGTTTAGACGAGTTGAATATACATTATGTACCCAGCCATGTATCACCATCATTGCTGGTGATCCGATGGATGCATTTGTTGTAGAGTTGTCAATGACTCAGACGTTCTTATAAATATAATTATTTTCTGTGACTGTGTCTTGCATTAATTTGTAGAATCCTTTCCTATAGATAATTCAGCTAATCTGTAACAATAACATATCCATGCCTTATATATCATGCACTGTAGTACGACGCTAGATTAAAACTGACGAGGAAAGGTAACACACGGCCACTGGAAGCTTTATTATTGTAGAGCCCAGGTGATCGTGTGGTCTAGCGGGACGGCTGCAGTGCAGGCGATTTAGTGTCACGATATCACAGTAGCATGGGTTCGAATCCCGGCGAGGGAAGAATAAAAATTTGCGAAAGCAAATTTACAGATCTAACATTGTTGGGTTGATGTTTAGACGAGTTGTATATACATAATGTACCAACCATGTATCACCATCATTGATGGCGATCCGATGGATAAATCTGTTGTAGAGTTGTCACTGACTCCGACGGACGTTTTATTTTACAAATGTACTTATGATTGGTGTGTGTTCAGACATCGAGGGCGCAAACAAACAAACATAGATGTGAATACAATTAAAACTGATAGTTGTGCAGTCCTTAAAACTTCTTTGATATATATATGATACAAATCAGAACCGAGTATTGAATTATTTTAAAGGATCTGAATGTGTTCATGCAAAGCAAACTTTATCTTCAACAAATCTTGGGTGAATTTGCAAGTATGTTTTCATATTTGTCAATTATAATGATCTGAATTAATTTTACAAAAGACACAAATATTTACACGCTAGTTTTGTCAGACCAAATGAGAAAAATAACATCAAATGGAAACAAATCTAAAAACTACAGTAACTGCCTATTACTTCACATTATTAACAAACCTATAGTTTGTTTCTTGGGTAGTTTTTGACTAACTTAAAGCATGCCAGACTTAATGTATACGAAATAATATAGACATGTAGATGAGTAACAGTAAACTAAAAATAGCAGGAAATTCAGTCAGTATGTGCAGATGTGTAACGATGAATAAAAAGATCAAGAGATAATTTAACGCTGCAAGTGGTTTGACAGATAAAAAATAAAAAGGAAATGCACTAAACTGTGTTCATAATTAAATTAACAACAATTGAAAATGTTCAATTCTTTTAAGGAGACAAATTGGTTCAAAAACGGTTAGACTTTCATTTTAGTCAAGAATATATGAAGAAAATAGCGTCAAAACTCTTTCAACATTTTTTTCTACGAAAAGGGGATTCGAAGTTACAATTTCAATTTTTAAGAATAGAAAAGAGCGATAAAAAGGAACAATCAAATTCATAAAAGCTGGACAACATAAACCGGGATGATCTCAGGTGTTCCAGAATGGTAATCAGATCCTGCTCCACATATGACATGTAATGCAAAAGTCGTACTTTGACGGAAACCACAATGCTTCGGAACACCAAATACATCGCAGATGGTATCTTCAAAGTCCGGGACTTTGTAATGAAAAGAGTTTTTTTAGTTTGGCGGTTGATATTTCACCAATCATCAACAAACAGTCCGTATCCAATGGATACTAATAATGCAGCCCTACTTGCTGACATGTCTCGTTTTTATCTTTACATTAGAGTTACTAACAAAAATTGCTCCTTATATTCGTGCAATTTCCTCAATTCAATTTACTTGATGATTAAAATTATGGCACAATGTTGACTGCTGTACCCCTATTTTTGACATTTTTACCTATTGTGTCTCTTTGTTTTGTTCACGCATCCTTGTGACTATAATATAATTTGATGCGACTGTCATAACAGGAGGAGGTTAAGCTAGCTATAAAACAAATTTTAATCCACCATTGTTTACGTAAGAAAATGCCTGTACCAAGTCATGAATATGATAGTTGTTATCCATTCGTTTGATGTGTTTGAGCTATTGATTTTCCCATTTCAATTTTGATTAGGGACTTTCCTTTTTGGATTTTCCTCGGAGTTCAGCATTTTTATGATTAATTTTATTTGGTTGTATATCAAGAATTGATCAACGATATTTGGTAAACTACTGTTGCTTTTTATTTTATATAGATAACTCGTTAATTCCTATAGGTTATATTGGCTTCCAACTGAATTTTATTGTCTTACAAGTGAGATGTTAAACTAGCTATAAAACCAGGATTAATCCACCATTCTCTACATAAAAAAATGCCTGTACTAAGTCGTTAGGAATATGACAGTTGTCCATTTGTTTGATGTGTTTAAGCTTTTGATTTTGCCATTTGATTAGGTACTTTCCGTTTTGAATTTTCCTCGGAGATTAGTATTTTGGTGATTTTACATTTTTCCATGGTTTTGGAATATCAATTGTTTCCATTTGCGGTCCTTCACTTCATCAGTTTACTGCATGTTACTAAAAGACCGGCGACTTACTGTGAGTATTGGGACTTTATTGAGAGTATTGTAACTTTACTGTAAGTTCTGTGACTTTTTAAAACAAAACTATGACTTTACCGAAAGAAAGATGTTGATCTTAAAGGCAGAAGGAGTGCATGCTATTTACTGCTGGGTCTGCTACAAAACTGTTACTTTAGAAAACGCATTGTGTAAAATCAAAGAGTTGTCAGTAATATGCATAACTAATACTTGTTCAAAAATATCATTATTCAACTAATAAGGCTGAAATATCGATGATAATAAAAAAAAATCTATACTGGAAGTCAAAGTACTGGTTTCACAGTTATCGTGTAAAGGGAAAACATTTGATATTGACTGATTTTGCTCTATAATTTTTATAACTATCTGACCTTTGAAATTCAGAACTAAATACCATACCCAAGGAAGTTTATACGTATCTGTATTTATTTCAATATATTGTTTTTCCATTGATCGTATACAATTTAAAAATAGACAAGGTGTTTTCCGATAATTTTTCAATGAAAATTTTCTGGAATCGAAAATAAAACAAGATAACGCCATTTTAGATTATAAAGGGTATGTATATATTTCGTACTACAATTATAATGATATGTTATGTTCTTTAATTTATTGTTTAAAACGACCTGGCTGACAATGATTAAAAATCGTTCTTCTCCGATGTACATTAGAGATAGTTCAGAATTGATCAATATACAATATTAAACTGTTTTTGTATATCGCCATCTCAAATATGAGTTTCTTATATAGAATTAAGGAGATGTGTTACAATTGCCAACGAAATAACTCCCAAGCAGAAACCAATTGATGTAAAAATGAATACATATATGTCCCTGTACGTCCTTCAACAATGAGCAAAACCAAAACCAGAATGCCTGCTATCAAAGGTCCTGAAATGACTAGTGTAAAACAGAATAAACGAGAAAACTAACGGCCTGAGTTATGAACATAACACCTAACTTCATCTAATCAGATATTCTAAAGCTTTATTCTTCCTGTATGCAACAGATATTCGACAGTTAGATTCTTCCTGTACATAGCCCATGTTCTACACCTAGATTCTTCCTGTACAGAGCAGATGTTCTATTAGCTTCGTAATCACATCGCCTTAAGCTTTATTCTTCCTGTGCAAAACCGATGTCCTACAGCTAGATTCTTCATGTAAATAGCCAATGTTGTACACCTAGCTTCTTTTTAACCGATATTCTACACCTAGATTCTTCCTAACCAATATTCTACAGTTAGATACTTCCTGTATATAGCCCATGTTCTACACCTAGATTCTTCTTCACCGATATTCTACAGTTAGATACTACCTGTATATAGCCCATGTTCTACACATAGATTCTTCTTAGCCGATATTCTACAGCTAGATTCTTCCTGTACATAGCCCATGTTCTACACCTAGATTCTTCCTGTACATAGCCCATGTTCTACACCTAGATTCTTCCTGTACATAGCCCATGTTCTACTCCTAGATTCTTCCTGTATATAGCCCATGTTCTACACCTAGATTCTTCTGAACCGATATTCTTCAACTAGATTATTCATGTACAGTGTAGATGTTTTACTCGCTTCTGTTAATCAGATATTCTTTAGCTTTATTCTTTTTGTGCAAAACCGATGTCCTACAGCTAGAGTCTTCTTGTACATAGCCAATGTTCTACTCCTAGCTTCTTATTAGATATTCTACAGATAGGCAATTCCTGTACTTATTCGATGATCTGCGCCTAGCTTCTTCCAATCTTCAGCAAAATCTAAAGCTAGAATATCTCTGTACACATCCGATGTTCACCACATAGCACTTCTTTTGATCCGATGTCATACAACTATATTCTTCCTGTACATAGCCGATGTTCTACAGCTCGCTTCTTCAAATCAGAAATTCTAAAGCTTGGTTCTTCATGTCTGATATTCTACATCTAGCTTCTTCAAATCAAATATACTATAGCTAGGATTTTCAAATCAGATATTCTACATCTAGCTTCTTCATATCAGATATCATACATCTAGCTTCTTCAAATCAGATATTCTACATCTAGCTTCTTCATGCCCGATATTCAACACATAGAATCTTCCTGTTCAAATGCAATATTCTACAACTAGATTAAGCCTGTCCGATATTTACAGCTAGATTGTTGTAGAAATAGATATAATTGGCCAATTTGACAAATATGTAAAATTGAGAATGGAAATGGGGAATATGTCAAAGAGACAACAACCCGGCCAAAGAGCAGACAATAGCCGAATGCTACCAATGTGTGTCCAACGCAGCGAGAAAATCCCACACCTGGAAATGGTCTTCAGCTGGCCCCCAAATAAAATTGTGCATTGTGTAGTCGTAGTTACTTGCAGAAGCGTTAAAAAACGTTTTATGTTGGGATTGTGTGAATGTACCCTTTAGAGATCCCGAGAAACTGAAATATGTTTAAGTGTTCCCTTATTTACACTAAAGAGAACACTTTGCAACCTTATAGAATGTTTTAAATCCTGTTGGCTATAAACCTTTTGTTTTATTAGAAAATGGATTTAAGACCATCAGAGATATACTTTAGCCAGGAAGAAATCAATAGTCGATTCGACAAAAATAGTCGTCATGGTGGAAAGAATATAGGAGAAACATTAGACGAGTTAATGGAAGAACGATGTAGTATCAACAGTATACCCAAAATTCGCGTCATGTGGATGGACGGGAAATGGGTAACTGCTGATAACAGACGGTTATGGGTCTTCCGCCATCTTGAAAAACTTGAAAAATGCACAACAATTTCTGTGGACAGGACCTATGAAATTCCTTCCCGGAAATTAAAGTCTTTAAATGGTGGAAAGACAGTAAGATTTTATCCTCGACGATTTGCAACTGGTAAATGGCACCAACGAGTATCAAGCATAGACACAGACACATTTCTTTCAAAACAATCAGAAGCAAATGACCAAAATTTTACAAGAAACAATATTACAACTTCACGCTTGAGCATGCTTAGAACTCTTGCAAGTTACAATCAACAAATTCCACGAAGAGATTATTCTGAACTCTCTGACTGCAATGCAGCTATAAGAAATCTTTCATTATCAACATCCAGAACCGTTGAACACCTTGATCCATTGGAAATTCGATACACCAAGGAGACAATAACAATTAACCGTTATTTTGCAAATTTGAAACTCGGTTTAAGATACAGTGTAAACGGAGAGAATGTAGATCCCATCACTGTTTATAAAGTATTCGGGAAGTATTGGGTCACGGATGGTAACAAGAGACTGTGGGCATATAAAGAAGCTCGGTCTCTTGACATGGGAGTTCGTATTCAATTGAATGTAAAGGAAGACAAGGAGGAGTTCTTAGAACTCATGCGAATGGACCGTCCATGGTTGTCATTAATAGATATTTTGCAGTCTGGGGAAAATATACAAATACTTACATGATATTTGTCAATTTGATAAATGCGTTGACAATTTTTATTCTTACTTGTGTGTTGTTTTACCAAAACAATTTGTGTGTTATAAAAATAAAAATAATATGAAATATTTAAGTACAGAAATTATTTTTTAAGTATCATCTCACGACACCATACATTATCTTAGGTGTTTAATGTAGATATCAATTGGAGAGAAATTTATACAAAAATCGTAAGAGTATAGAACAATATGACTAGTTCATTGCTAATAATTCTTATATTACTATATCTTATATAATAGATTGCTATCTGCATTACAAAATAATCATGTCTACGTCTATTCATATACTTATATGATGACTTGTCTCGTCCTTTTAAAAAAAAAAGGTACATCGGGGTTGATAAATATTCCGTATCAACTTCACAAATAAAACACGATGGTCTTAAAAGTATAGATGGTACAGACGTTGTTTATCGTCTTATTAACGTGTTATGCTATTATTTTATTTGTCTTAATGAACAATACTGTTTCTGTTGTTTCTGTGTGATATCCATTAGACGTGACTGTATACTTATTTATCCCTCGTTGTGTTATTATTCTAATAGTTTTTGTATTTTTGTCTTTATTTTTGCTAATATGCTTTGTATATTTAAGTGTTTTCACTCCTGAACCATAAAAATGAAAATAGTCAATACCGTTATTGACCTTAAGTTTTTAATATTTTCCAATGTCGACTCAATTTTGGTAAACATTATCCCATATGTTGGTATGTGGAATCAATAACGCAGTTCAAATATGATAAAAGAGCAAACAACAGTCATATTCCCACACGATTTCTACTTTTCACGACCTCCAAGGCTTCGACTTGTGAACAAAGTTGAAACGCAACGATTGTTTTGTTAATGCACGGAATTGATATAAATGGTTATTTTCCAATCATTCAAGGGTCATTCGGCTCCTGAACGGCAAAGGTGGAAAACAAACTTCAGTATTAAACTCGAATGACAATAAGAATAGACAACAAACAATGACAACCACTCGATAGTAGGTTCATGTGCTGGGTTGAGTTAACATAAGTGATGTTAATAATTAAATGGTGCAAGTTGTTTATGGTGTTATATTACGCCTAATTTACATAATGTTAATAGATAAAGAGAAGTATCTTCAGAAAATAGCACATTAAAGATAAAAATTTATATTTTTTGCACACACAACACCAATCTAAGATTACTCTCATTTACTAAAAGCTAATGAGGTTGAGTGACGATTACATGGTGATGGATTAGTCTGCATGCTGTATATATGTTACTTTTATTGATTTATAATAATTACGTATACTGATTTGATGAGTGCCCCGTGTGTAAGGGTTAGGGTGCAAATAAGGTGCAAATAAGAAGTACGCTATAGAAGCGAAGCACCTGATAGAGGAGGAAGATAAAGACTAGGTAACAGGTAACAGGTAACAGGCAGCAATAGGCTGATAGAAGAGATGCAAATCAATGTTTAAACTATCATCAAAGTATTTAAAACATATGATTTCTAGGACGTTTCAAAATCTTTTGATAGCAAACAGTGTTGTTCGTGTTTGTATGTTGAACCTCTTAATTTGCACTAGTAAAGACCATCTGTCAGCTTGTTCAAGCCAGAAGTTATTTGGGTCTTTGTTTCGGCTGATCTGAAGTGTTTAGATTCCGAAGCTTTTAAAGATTAATTTAAACTAAGATTGCAGAGGTTTTTTTAGACGTTTATGTCAATATTATTTACTGGTTAGACTTCTATAACGAGATAAAAAAAACTTACTATGGACAAACATTGATGGACTTTCAGTTGATGCGATATAATGTGACAATTTAGTAATACCCCAGTCCCACTAGGCCACGATCGCACTACGATCTGTGAAAAAAAAATGCAAATTTTGATGATCGTAGTGCGATCGTGTAGATCGCAGTAAGATCGTATCACGATCGTGGTGAGGTCTTCAAGATCGTGAAGAGCGTGGCCAACTTTGAACATGTTCAAAACAAATCGTGGTGCAGTCGTGGCGAAATCAGGTCGTAGTAGAAGCGTAGTGAGAGCGCACTAAGATCGTAGTAAGATCGCAAAGGTCGCTGTACAATCTTAGCGAAAGCGTGATTCTATTCGGAGAGACTGCGCTACGATCGCACAGCGACGTTATCACGACCTCACTACGACCATCAAGTTCTCACTGCGACCCAACTACGCTTCCACTTCGACTATACCACGCTGTTCACGACCATAGTACGATTCTCCGTCCTCATCACGCTCTTCTTACGACCTGCCTACGTTCACACTACGACCATCATTCTCATTGTCATTTTCACATAAAATATATAAAAATGTTCCCTAGATTTTGTTTGTTTGAATGTAATTATCCATTTGCTCTAACGGCTCAACCACGTGCTGATTGATGTGAGCCAAGGCTCCGTGTTGAAGGCCGTACCTTGGACTATAATGGTTTACTTTTATAAATTGTTACTTGGATGGAGAGTTGTCTCATTGTCACTCATACCACATCTTCCTATACATATTGATACATCTATGTCATCTCTGCTATCGTTCACTAAAATATCGTCATTGAGCTTTATGGAACAGCAATAGGTTGTAATTTAGGTTGGATTGGTCGGTCCGACATCTCTGCTTGAACAGGGTTCGTTACTTTGCTCCCTCTGCCTCTACATCAACTCCTACCACCATGCCCACGTGTTCTGGTAGATTTTGGTGGCATGACTGTATTGTTTCCGATAAATCTACGATTTAATCAGAAATAGAAGGAATTGAACTGTATTGATATGGAACACGATGTTGACGTTATTGCTGAGAACGTAGTACGATCGCGCTATGAACGTAGTATAATCGTGGTAAGAACGTGTTATAATCGCAGTAAGATCGTGTTGCAATCGGATAACTCGTGGTATGGTCGTAGTGAGAACGTGAAGAGCGCAGAAAGATCTTGATAAGCGTAGTGAGCTCGCAGAATAAGCGCGGTGAGAACGTGGTATAATCGTAGCGGGATCTTTGTAGAAGCGTAGAGAGGACGTAGTAGCATCGTGAAAGCAACGAACATTTACATTTTCATGCCGCTCAGTACCACGACCTCACCAAATTTATTTTAGATCGCGGTGAGCGTGGTGCGATCGTGGTCTAGTGGGACTTGGGCTTAAGGGCTTTATTGGATTGTAACAGAAAACCAACAACAATGTAATCATTTATGTATTATAATATGATGATAATAATGAGTTTAAACTTTAAACATATTTATTCATCATCATTTCAAATATATCATCATACAAAATACACAATAACAATAGGATTCGGAAACAGGCTGTTCATAGCTTATATTAATCCGTTTCCTTGAAATACCAACTCCAGTTAACGATTACATGAATAAAGAATGCAATGTTACAATTATATGGAAAATGAATAAATAAGTAACTATATAACAGAAATAGAAAAGAGGAAAAAATATAATTTGAAAATAATAAAAATACAACAAAAGAAGAAAAAAAAATAGAGAAAATTTGAAGAAAAAAAATTAAAAAAAATAATCATACACTTAGGGTTAGGGTTAGGGTTAGGGTTAGATGTTTAGATTAAATGCAAATTTGTGAAAATAGTCAACAACAATTAAACTTGTAAATCTCTTGCACTTTAGAAAGAAATTTTCGTACTTTTCCAAAAATTTCTTTATTTTAGTCTGAAGTGTGTGATCCAAATAAAAGTAAGTATACTAATAATTAAAACTTCTACACAGAACTGTTACGGCATTGACTTTATCACTTGATTCCGTAATGCATTTTATTTATATAAAGGATGCTTGAGGGGTTTTGATTTACATAATGAAGAAGTTCGAATCAGTTTTAACCTTATAACTACGTCGTATCTATATTTGGTTTAACTACGTCGTAAATACAAGGCAAAATCGTGTTTAACATGTTTAATGGTAAATGTATGTTTTAACCCACGAACTATATAATTACACCAACGGCACAATACAAACAATTACATCTTACATGTGTAAGTAAGAAGAAAACAACACACAAATACAGTTCTTTGGGTTTTAGGAGACGTTTAACCCTTATGTAAATAATTTTTAGAAGTAGAACAATTTTTTTACCAATGAGGTTATACCTAAAAATCATCTGAATTGGTAATAAAAGTATCAAGTGCTTCATCTTTAAATATTCACTTATCAATACAAACAATTTCATGTTAATACTAATTGAGGGTACTTTAATGTATACCACAAATATATGGTGAATTGTGCCTATTCATGTTGTTCAAAACTCAAAAGTAGTAGTTCTACGGTACATTTCATACGAATTTTACATGAAAAAAGTTGAATTTAATGAGTTCGAAATATTTATATGCATGTAAGTTGCTTGATCAAAATGTAAACTTTACAGTCTTCAATAATGAAGGAACATCCCCCATTTACCCACATAGCAATAATTTACAATTTAAAAGAATATTGTTACGGGCTATATCAAGCAATGCAGCTGGCAAATATAAATTTAAAAATTTGATACGTAATATAGTAATTAATTGTAATAACCAGAGGCTTCAATAGGCCTACATGTACAGCATTGTTTTCCTAGTCATACCACCTGTTATCGTAAGTATATATATAAATAGAGATCATTACCACTAAAAACTGTATATCTTGGACAAGACATAAGCACTACGACTAAAAATGCAAGTAAGTAAAACATTACCAATTATGAAAACATTTTAACATTCAAAGATAAAGAGGTGCATGGTTATGGTATACATATATTGTAATGTGTACTGTGTAAATATTTCAGTTATTAAAACAAAAATCCTCTTAATAAACTCTTCAATTGTAAATTCTGCTACGACTTCAAAGTTTGTTTGTAGGCACTATATTGCAGCAATGTTTGTTAAATTATGCATCACAAATCTACCCGATTTTGAAACAAATTCAGTTTTTGCATTTTATCCCGGACTATAATACTCGATTCTTATTCTTTATTTCTGGAACAGACAATGAGTTTCACCAATCAAGTTTGATAGATATCAGTATCTTATTTTACTGTAAATTACATGGAAAGAAATTAAAAACAACCATGTTGAAGACCGTACTTTGACCTATAATGGTTTACTTTTATAAATTGTGACTTGGACGGAGAGTTGTCTCATTGGCACTCATACCACATCTCCTTATATCTATGGTTGCCTATGTTAATAGTTTTGTACATAGTTTTGTTCTCCTACTTGATTGCATTTAATTTCTCTATTGATTTTGCAAAAGAGGAGGTGTTAGGTAACATGAATTTAAAAAAAAGGTTCGATCGCTTACGGTTTAGAGTCTTACCTACAGAGACATAGTATTAAAGTCAGGGACAGCGGCGACAGTGACGTACACGATTTGTATATACTTTAAAGCTTTATATTTCAGAAGGTAGAAGATTTGAATGCTTCATACCTTGTATACAAATAACTTATGGTACGATCTTTCCGTCTTATCGTAACTCTATTTATCTTGACCTCGTGTTCGTGGATCACTGACATGTGACATACTCACATATTATGAATAATTGGATAACAATATTTAGTTTACTAGTATGGGACTGGATACTCTTGCAAGATATACATGTCTACCAGACAGAGTTCGTCTTTAATTCAAGTATATCAGTATTCAAGGTTAAGTTTTTGTATCAAATATAAAAATAGAAGATGTAGTATGATTGCCAATGGACAACACTTCACAAGTGACAAACGACACAGAAATCAGCAACTGTATGTCATCGTATGGTCTTCAATACATATAATGAGCAAAGCCAATACCACATAAACAGCTACAAAAGACCCGAAATTATTTAAAATTAGTGTACAAAAAATTAGCAGAAAAACAAATATGTAACACAGTAACAAACGACAACAACTGAATTACAGGCTCCTTGCTTGGGACAGGCACATCATGACACACAGAAAGTGACGGGATCCCAACCCTCTCCTAACCTGGGACAGTGGTGTTACAGTACAAAATTAGAACGAACTATAAAAATCAGTTAATAAAGACTTAAGTCATCAGATGAATACACTGAAATGGCCGGGTACTTGGACATGACCTTATTTTCATGGATTATGGATATGTTAACTATATGTGATACTCGTAGAAAAAAAACTTCGTTTAACAGTCTTTCAACATAAACTGTTATCACAGAGATATGTCTCGCCTATTTGTTATTTTGATAATGCAAATGTTGAAATTTAAATAGCAAAACTTGAAGATGTAAGTTATGCAAATATTCAAAGTCTGTGAACCATGGTACATGGCAAAACGATTTCCATGGAGATAAGATGTGCCAATGTTAATACAACTGCATACCAAATACCATTGACTTGTTATAAGTTGTTCCCTTTAAACAAACTAAACACAAACATTAACTTGTAAAATATGTAAAAGTTTCAAAGTCAATGAACCATGATTACGGGGTGGGGCTATATAATCTCCATTCAAACTATACTGGCAATTGCCAATAAATTTGCATACCAAATTGCATTGAGCAGTTCATTTTAAACTTATATAATGACAAACTAATACATGTAAACTAAGCAAAAGTTTCAAAATTCATAGAACATGACTGAAGGATTTTTTGGGCCAAATAATATCCATGGAAATGATATGTGCTATTGCTTATACGACTGAATACGAATTGACATTGGCCTACCACTAATGGTTCCCCTTGAATGACCAAGTATATCCGTCAACGCGAGCCAATAAAAACAATGATAAGAAGTTGAGTCAACAAAGTGTGTACATTATTTAAGATGAGTATCAGATACAAAATTTGTAATAAAAATTCTCTACGATTATTCTGAACTTTTAAAACATGAACACAGTCTTTTTAATTTTTTTCAGATGAAATACATATTTACACTGTTTTTTCTTGGATTGGCTTTGGTGGCGTCACCAGCCCAAGCAAATACAACTTGTTGTCAGTTACGATTCGCTGACTGTCAATTGACATGCCGGAACTATGCCAAGAACAAGACAGCCTGCATTCGCTATTGTGAGAGGGCACTAGCAGCATGTGCAAAGAGATGAGACAAAGTTACAAAGACATCAAACGATACAATAAAATGAGACAATAATGGCTTACTTTGGATTGCTTATTTTAAATTGTATTATGAATAATGAAGATTCTTATTGTTTAGTGAATACATTTATCTTGAAATTAAATATATAAAAGACCTTTCATGAATAAGCATTATAGTTTTACTACACAGCTTTTTCATTAAAATAATGCTATGCGTAAGGAATGTAATTATTGTGTTTGCAAGAACCTGACCTACACCCAAAGTCTGCATAATTAAAAATAACTTGTCTACGTGTTCTAGTTCACCTAGTACAGTGAATAAAAATATAGAGATGTTGTATGATTTTGTATAACACAACTAGTGCATAATGTTCATTCATTATTCGTTCTAGATCAATTAATAGTCTTTTAAGTTAATCTAATAGTAAATCTAGTAAAGTTACTTTTTCTGAATAAGTTTTTACTGCAACAACTAGTCAACCCATGGACAGTAAAACGATGGGTAAAATCTAGAACCGATTCCATCGATTTCATTTGACATCTAACTTGAGTCCATTCTCACCGCTCTAATCACTCAATACGTATTAAAAAAAGATGAGGTATGATTGTCATCGCACAAATCCCCACAAGAGACCAAACGACACAGAAATTAACAACTAAAGGTACCCGTACGACTCTCAACAATGAGCAAACCCCATACCGCATAATAAGCTATAAAAGGCCTCGTAATGACAAATGCAAAACAATTCAAATGAGAAAACAACCAGCCTTATTTAAGCACACAAAAAAGAACTGAAAACGAATATGTAACAAAGCAACAAGCAGCAACTACTGAATTACAGGCTCCTGACTTGGGACAGGTACATATAAATGTGGATGGGTTAAACATGTTAGTGGGTACACTCTCCACAAGAGACCAAAATGACACAGAAATTAACAACTATAGGTCACCGTACAGCCTCCAACAATGAGCAAACGTCAGGCCAAACTAAGGTGACGTTCAACCATGACGAAAGATGTCAACTCTAAAATACTCTCTTATATGAGGCAAAACTAAAAGGAAGAATATTGCCATGACACAAAACACACTATGTCAGCTCTTCAACTCTTTTACGTAAGGCCACACTAAAAGGTTGAATATTGCCATGGTACAGGACAAAGTATATCAGGTCTTCGACTCCTTTAAAAAAAAAACTTAAAGGGGGAGTATCGCCATGACACACAACACAATATGTCAGATCTTCAACGCAGTTTCATATGGCAAAACTAAACGATTGAGTATGGCCTTGACACAAGACACACTATGTCTAGTCTTCATCATCGTTATATAAGGCCAAACTAAACACACTTTATCAGATCTTCAACTCCATTACACAAGACCAACCTAAGGTAGAGTATGAAATAAAACACTATGTCAGCTCTTCAGCACCGTTACATAATGCTAAACTAAAACGTTGAGTATGGCCATGACACAAGACACACACTTTTTCAAGCCTTCAACTCCGTTTCATAAAGCTAGAAGGGTAGAGAGTATGGCCTTGACACCAGACACTGTATCAGGTCTTCACCATCATTATATATTAAGGCCAGACTAAATACACTTTATCAGATCTCCAACTCCATTACACAAGACCAACCTAAGGTAGAGTATGAAATAAAACACACTATGTCAGCTCTTCAGCACCGTTACATAATGCTAAACTAAAACGTTGAGTAAAGCCTTAGGCCAGACTAAACACACTTTATCAGATCTTCAACTCCATTACACAAGACCAACCTAAGGTAGAGTATGAAATAAAACACACTATGTCAGCTCTTCAGCACCGTTACATAATGCTAAACTAAAACGTTGAGTATAGCCTTGACACCAAACACACTGTATCAGGTCTTCACCATCGTTATATAAGGCCAAACTAAACACACTTTATCAGATCTTCAACTCCATTACACAAGACCAACCTAAGGTAGAGTATGAAATAAAACACACTATGTCAGCTCTTCAGCACCGTTACATAATGCTAAACTAAAACGTTGAGTATGGCCATGACACAAGACACACACTTTTTCAAGCCTTCAACTCTGTTACATAAGCCAACTAGTAGGTAGATTATGACCATGACACAAGAACACTATGTCAGCTTTTTCACTCTGTTATGTAAGGCCAAACTAAAAAGGTGGAGTATCGCCATACAACACACACTATGTCAGTTCTACAATCCTGTTATGACAAAACAAAAATATGGGGCATGACCATGACACAGCACCAAAGATAATAAAACTCTTCAATATTAGGAAAAACAAAAATATGGAGTATGACCATGACACAAGATCTATGGTTTGATAAGCAGGAAAAAAAACATGTGAATACCATGAAAAGAGTATGTCAGCACAAACTTTTAGTGATATCTATAGACAAACTGGTTGTAAGTACAATTTTATTGTCTAAATATCACAGAGTTAGCAAAATAAAAAATATAATAACACAAATTGTCTAATAACTATCAACAACTATCACTATCTTTTAATCAGTCATTCATTCATACTATATGTTTGTAAATCATCTCTATTTTGACATCAATCAACCTTTTACATGTTTATGTTCATATAGAAAGGAAATAACATGAATGATACTAAGTATATAATGAAATAACATATAAAAACTATTTACCAGAAATACGACAAAAGCCTGCAAACAGATGATAGGCTAAGAACATCATTGACTTTCTTTAAACAAAATAGCTAGAAAGCTTCACTCAATACAGCAAAATTGATTTCTGATAAGATTATACATCTGATGATTGTATGAAACTAAGTCTAAAATTACTTAAAGTTACATTCTAATTCCTTTATAAGCTACCAAGTTCAGAATATTTTGTTTTTTCAAACATGTACAAGAATTATATATATGAAATAATGTGACATGCATTTGGCAGCTAACATGGCTAATGCTGCTTTCAAACACAAGCAAAACCTAAGAGCACAATCTCATTTTTTGAACAATTTTTCTATATTGTATAATTTGTTGAACAAAAAAGGTACTGCTAAGTAATATCATCACTTCCATCTATTCCCATGTGATTGATAGTATTATAGTACTATTTGAAAACAAAAAGAAAGTTAGGTTTATGATGATTATATTCACATTAACAATAAAATAAAAATTAAAAAAAAACCTATTATGTTTTTAAAAAATTTAGACTATAAAATAATTGTTTTTCATAATTAATAGACTATTGGATTTCTTATTTTTATAGTATTATATATTTTTCAAAAAAAAATGAGAACAGTTATCGACCAATCAAAATACTGGATTTGGTGTTTCATGCACAAATTTTGTACAGAGAGGTGCATTTGGTCTACAAAAAGTCTAAAAGGTTAAATAAGGTATTGGAGACCTGAACTTCTAAAAGGTGCACAACTTATATTTATATAATAGAACATGCTATTAAATATAAAAATAATGAGTTTTGAATACTGAAAGCTTCACTGGTAACACAGTGACAATCAGATACCTCTAGTCCTTTGTAATCATTTCAAACTGATCATTAACTAAAGGTCTTTATAATCAAAGAGCTGAAAGCTCTGAAGAAAAATGACGCCACTGTCTCTAATATTGGGATATTTTTTTATGCAAGTCTTGATTTTTAAATACCGTAATTAGTTTAACAATGCAACATGTCTCGTAAGCATATAATTGATATTCGTATACATGTATGTGTGTGTGTGAAGTGAAGATGACAACTGGCTGATTTTTTTAAAGACAAATGAATAGGTCAAGACTACCTGAATTGTACAAATAAATACCATAGAAAGGCTTGTACATGTTGTATATTTCTCACTGGTACATAGTCCGAATCCCCTTCTCGCACAAAATTTTAGGGAAATAATCTTTTTGTTACTTTTATCAAAGTTCTTATGAAACTCAGGTAATTTCAAAGAATTCTAGTCAAACCGGCACCTGGTCAAATCTGCATCCGGTATAGTAAAATTGTCACCTGGTTAAATCGACACCTGATAAAGTCAGTTCGTCGCCCATGTTAAATATTTATTTTTAACAGTATTCTAAGCAAAAAGAGTAAAAATAAACTAGAGGCTCTAAAGAGCCTGTGTCGCTCACCTTGGTCTATGTGAATATTAAACAAAGGAAGCAGATGGATTCATGACAAAATTGTGTTTTGGTGATGGTGATGTGTTTGTACGTCTTACTTTACTGAACATTCTTGCTGCTTACAGTTATCTCTATCTATAATGAACTTGGTCCAGTAGTTTCAGTGGAAAATGCATATATGTTAGTAAAAATTTATAAATTTTATAAAAAATTTAAAAAATTGACTATAAAGGACAATAACTCCTTAGGGGGTCAATTGACCATTTCAGTCATGTTGACTTATTTGTAAATCTTACTTTGCTGTACATTATTGCTGTTTAAAGTTTATCTCTATCTATAATAATATTCAAGATGATAAACCCAAAACAGTAAAATTTCCTTAAAATTACAAATTTAGGGGCAGCAACCCAACAACGAATTGTCCGATTCATATGAAAATTTCAGGGCAGATAGATTTTGACCTGATAAACATTTTTACACGTGTCAGATTTGCTCTAAATGCCTTGGTTTTTGAGTTATAAGCCAAAAACTGCATTTTCCCCCTATGTTCTATTTTTAGCCATGGTGGCCATCTTGGTTGTATGGCCGGATCACAGGACACATTTTTTAAACTAGATACCCAAAAGGTGATTGTGGCCAAGTTTGGATTCATTTGGCCCAGTAGTTTCAGAGGAGAAGATTTTTGTAAAAGATTACAAAGATTTACGAAAAATGGTTAAAAATTGACTATAAAGGGCAATAACTCCTAAAGGAGACAACTGACCATTTCGGTTATGTAGACTTATTTGTAAATCTTGCTTTGCTGAACATTATTGCTGTTTACAGTTTAACTCTATCTATAATAATATTCAAGATAATAACCAAAAACAGTAAAATTTTCTTAAAATTACCAATTTAGGGGCAGCAACCCAACCACGGGTTGTCCGATTCATCTGAAAATTTCAGGGCAGATAGATCTTGACCTGATAAATAATGTTCCCCCTGTTAGATTTGCTCTAAATGCTTTGGTTTTTGAGTTATAAGCCAAAAACTGCATTTTCCCCCTATGTTCTATTTTTAGCCATGGTGGCCATCTTGGTTCGTTGGCCGGGTCACCGGACACATTTTTTAAACTAGATACCCCAATGATGATTTTGGCCAAGTTTGGTTTAATTTGGCCCAGTAGTTTCAGAGGAGATTTTTGTAAAAGTTAACGACGACGGACGACGACGCCGGACGCCGGACGCAAAGTGATGGGAAAAGCTCACTTGGCCCTTTGGGCCAGGTGAGCTAAAAAGGGGTTGCCAGAATTTTTTTTTCAGCATTTAATCAAAAAGAGTTAAATACCTAAGGAAGGGATTGTCCAAAAATACTAACTTTCACATTTTAGGCGGTTCATGTACATTTTGTATATATTTATTTTTCTCAACTTAATGTGTATTTATAAGGTATATTTAGGAATTAAAGGTATTGGATACTTTTTTATGCATTTTTTAACCAGTTGAGCATTTTACAGAATTGTTGGTTTAAACTTTCCTGAAAAAAAAACACCTTAAATTTGCTAATTATTTTGCATGAAAGTTTTATTTATTGAAAGGGACTCATAGTTTTCCATTTTATTTTTCTAATAGTCTCATTGTTAAAACAACAGCTTGGGTAAGGGATTCGTTGTTTACCCTTATACACAAACAACATATTAACTATGTACTTGGTAAAAGTTATTAATTAATATAAAATATTATTACAAATATTATTGGATGCCGAATTTTCTTCAAAAAGGTGCCGATTTGACTACAGTAGATGCCGATTTAACCAGGTGCCGAGTTGACTTGTACATTTCAAATCCTCTGCGATCGTTTGCGGTATTTTCTTGAGAAACCCTGTTTTCGATCATCAAACAGAAGTAGAAACTGCTTGAAAATGATTCTAGAACGCTTCATGATTGTTAAAGTAAGTTTAATTCACTTACAAAACAATTTTGAAACTTGCGATGTTTCAACAGGAAGTTTAAAAAGCACGCGTAAAGAAGAAATTAACCGATGAGAGTCGAAATCCGTACATGACAGATTTCACTTTAATACGACTTTGAAAATGAAATAGTTCCTTCCTTTTGTAGAACAGTCTTTAATATACCTATCACATTAATGTTTGAAGGGTCTTAAGCTTATACAAACCATTTAAGTCGGCATGAAACACCAAAACGGAATGAACAATAACCGATTACGTTTTGTAGTTTACAAATTCTAAATGCATTGAAAAGAAACGAGAAATTTTGTAATGAAAGGTTTAGTTTTATATTTATCACTTTTAATTTGATATTAAATAGAAATAACTTATTAATATGGATGAGTTAAAATTATTAGTTTGAAAAATGATGAAAGCGCCCTCTACAATATCAATAACAAAGATGGCTAAACGTAAACAAACCACCTCGCCGCGAATATTGAACTTGTTCTCTTATTTCTTGCTTATTGTACTCTATAGTCCGCACCCCCACTGGAAGGTACAATTTTGGAGAATAAAACCGCGGACTATACAAGCCTTTCTATGGACAGGTCAACATTTTTGTTGTAAATAAAATAAAGTATGTAAACTGGTTCCCGTCCGACTACAACACTTTGTTCGAGTGTATCGGAATACAAGCAGATACCAGTTAGTTTGTAAAATAGTAAATATGAAACCGAATGCGGTAGGCGGAGGCAATAATCGACTTCCTGTTGTTCTGGTCAATGGTATTGGAACAATGCCGCTGACGCGTCATTTTCCAAAAATCCTACACCACTACTCTGTAATACCAGTGAACCTTTGAACTTGGAAAATCTACATTTTACTTATTACACTGTCTTGCTTTCACTGCCTTGATTTATAATCTTATGAATAAATCCTATATAATAATTTCACTTAATCTTAAGAAAGAAACATATTGGACTAGAATCCTATTTTTCCGAAGTAGTTTTACAACTAATATGGAATCACATTACTACAAAGTCTCTTTTAAAATTAAAATTAAAGCTAGTATATTTCCCACACTTGTATTATGTTATATTGTACACTAACAAATCAGTAACCTATTATAATGTTGTAAAGAATCACTCTAATTAGATCATGATCCTCACATCTTCAGCAACTATGTCTTATTGAAGATACAAGTTCCAGCCTTACACAGAAAAACTCGAGGAAACAATATTAAGAGTATAGTATAGTATACTCCTAACCGGGGATGTTCTCTTAGAATTCAAAGACACTTTGAAAATGCTGGAACAATAAATAAATAATACTAGTTTAAAATATTAAACAAACTTTCAGTTACAAATATTTTTCAGGCTTCCACACATATCGTTTTGTTTTGGGTCTGACTTTTTTCTCTTGTTTCTGTCTTGGAATAGGTATTGGTTGCCATGGTAATGGATTGTAGAATGTTGGCACTGGATATGCATTAGTGTCATGGTAACCTGAAATTACAATATATCATTAGTTTAATATACTAATAGTGGTCTGATATCTACATCTATTGACTAGCTGTAAATGTTCTTTGCAAAAAATATTTGTTGAGTTTAATAGTATATTTATGGATTTGACCAATAGTATAATAGTTTCTTATTTTCTAATTCCAAGGGTTTCATAATCCATGATGTAATTGTACTCTGCTGCCATTATACCTAACAAGAGTGCACACGCTGAAATGTCTCGCCTTCTATACTAATCATTGATATTATGTTGATAGTCCTAAGTATAAAGCTAAGCTTTATTACAACTGTCACATAAACTTAACATTAACCAAGATAACTAAACAAAGACAAATGAACCTTGAAAAAGAGGTCCTGGTCAGATGAACCATGCCAGGCAGACAGGTACAGCTAACAATGCTTCTATACAACATATATAGTTGACACATTACTTATAGTTTAAGAAAAATAGACCAAAACACAAAAACTTAACACTGTGCAATGAACCGTGAAAATGAGGTCACGGTTAAATAAAACCTGCTCGACTGACATAAAGATCATAAAATATTTCCATACACCAATAGCATTAGATAAAGAGACCAAAACTCAAAAACTTAACTTTGACCACTGAACCATGAAAATGAGGTCAAGGTCACATGACATCTGCTCGCTAGAAATGTACACTTAACAAACATTCCATACAACAAATATAGTAGACCTATTGCATATGGTATGAGAAAAACAGACCAAAACACAAAAATTTAACTATAACCACTGAACCATGAAAATGAGGTCAAGGTCAGATGACACCTGCCAGTTGGACATGTACACCTTACAGTCCTTCCATACACCGAATATACTAGCCCTATTGCTTATAGTATCTGAGATATGGACTTGACCACCAAAACTTAACCTTGTTCACTGATCCATGAAATGAGGTCGAGGTCAAGTGAAAACTGTCTGACAGACACGAGGACCTTGCAAGGTACGCACATATCAAATATAGTTATCCTATTACTTATAATAAGAGAGAATTTAACATTACAAAAAATTTGAACTTTTTTTTCAAGTGGTCACTGAACCATGAAAATGAGGTCAAGGACATTGGACATGTGACTGACGGAAACTTCGTAACATGAAGCATCTATATACAAAGTATGAAGCATCCAGGTCTTCCACCTTCTAAAATATAAAGCTTTTAAGAAGTGAGCTAACGCCGCCGCCGCCGCCGCCGCCAGATCACAATCCCTATGTCGAGCTTTCTGCAACAAAAGTTGCAGGCTCGACAATAATCACATTTACTAATCAATTTATACATCTCAGCTTTTCAGTGATTCAGTCTTACAAAAACTTGGGGAGAAAAAAATCCAAGCTATTTTGTCAAAGCACTAGCCAAAATGCTTTTCACTTATAGACAACTAATTCTATTCAATAACCAACTCCAATCCCTTTTCCCAGCTTATTTTTTCATAATGAAAAGTCTTATTATTATTTTTCACAACTTTTCCTCATTATCACACACCTACAGTTTGAGATTTACCCTTTCATTTAGAAAAAAAAACTAAAATACATTTTTATCTTTAAATGCACTATAGCTTTTAGAGCAAACTGTCAGATTACAGTGCCAGTCAGACTCTGTCAGAGTATCCTGTTAGTGTTTACTGAACTTCCAAGTATAGTAAATAATAACAAGAAAGTGATGAAAATTATCTATGTGTTACATTCTTTAGAAAGTAGAAATTTATCAGATGAAAAACAAACTGTTCAAATAAGGGTTTAGTTTTCAAAATTCTGTTGAATATTAAAATTTGGTTATTGCAACTAATAATTTTTGAACAGCAAAGCTTTCATATTTTTGTACACCACTTACAATATTTAAAATAAACAATAATTATCTAATGAAATGCTACATATAAGCTGTAATACATAAATATAAATTTGATTAAAAAAAAATATCCCATTATTAATATCCTTTCTCATGTTAATATGTCTATTCAAAGACTTACAGGCCTTTTCATATTCAATTAAAATAAATACTATTTACAGGTAAATTTAAAAGGCTTTTAAATGACTTGAATCTCCCACTGTGGCCCCATTGATCACCAAGGTAAACAATCTACTTGACAACCTTACACCTGTCTGATCAGGTAAATTGTTGATGAACATTGGATTACACTAAACACCTATTGTTTATAACAGGTAATCATAGATTATACTTGATCTTTATGGGTGATTGGTTATAGGGGTAATGCATATATATTTCATTTTGGAAACATGAGCAGGTTTTTATGTAAATAGGCAATGCAATAATAGGGGGAGTTTTGAATAATTATGAATATTTTAACAGATAGTTTATACATTATGTATAGTTTATCTTTAGTTAGATAAAATATATTTCAGTACAATTATTTCTCTTCATTAAATGAAATTTATAGGTTCTGAAAACATATAACAACATTTTTGTGTCAATTAGAAATTACTTAGTTATGTTTCAATGACATCTGAATGGCCTAGGATTATATATCAAATCTTTCAATTTTTATTCATACCGGTAAAAAGAAAAAGGGACCTGAAGATGAGAATTAATGTAGTTTTTAAAATTTGTAATGCTATTTTTCATATTTTCAATTACTATCCATTTTCTACAATAATTTTCTATAACTTACAAACACTGGAAAACCCCCTTCATCAATAAAAAGAAACCAACAGCAACAAAAGAACAAAAAAAACCAAACAAACATAACAAATAATCAAAAACCAACAAAAAATACATATAGTAATATATATATATATATCTGTTTATCAAATTGCAATGCTTGGAAGGAATGTCTTTCTAGTTAGATACAGTGTACTAGATCTGACTGTATATCGTTTATTTTATGCAAAGGAAACATCAAAACCATTTTAATATCAAAACTCTATAAAATAATATCAACAATCCACTCTTACAATTATATGTCCAAATCTTTAAAGTCTTCAAATATACTGTCTAAAGGTTTAAAATGGAATACTGGTGAAAAAATGATCATGAATTTTATAACTATTTTCAGAAATGGCAGACTTTGAAACAAGTAAACTTTATCAAGCCATAAAGGATAAAAATATCAACGATGTGAAAGAACTATTAAACAAGGGAGAGAACTCATCCGTCAGAAATACAGACGGGTCAACCTATCTCCATGCAGCTGTTCAATTAGGAGTACCAGTTGATATTTTTAAACTTCTGTTAGAGAAAGTTGATATTTCAATTCGAGGTAGTGATGGACAGACAGTAGCTGATCTTATCTCTACATGTAACTATTCAGATGAAGCTGAGACAGCCCTGAATCTTCACGTTAAGGAACTTATCTTGAAAGGTGATATGGACCAACTAGAAAAGCTGTGTTTGTCTGGATGGCAAGTCTGGCCTGTTACGATTGAAGAGGCTAAAGCTGTGTCAGAAGATCTAGAAGGTTTTATGTCTAAACTGCCTGAATTTCAGGTAAATATGTCCCCTGCAATTTTATTTATACAATTTTCTTAAAGACTTTAGTCAAAAAAGGAAAATATTACCAAACTCATATAGCTTAAATTGTGCGTAAATTCACTCATACAATATATATACAATATATATCTTTGAATAAGTAACAACATTTAAAAATCTGCAACTTGCATTCACTTCTTACAAGTATAATGAGAGACCTTCTAATTGCAGGAAAAGATAAAGCAAGTACATGAGGCCGTTGAACAGGAAAAAGTCAGAGAGCTCAAAAATTTACTTGATAGAAAGAAATTATTAGAGGCTGCAGACAAAACTGGATTACCTCCCTTCCAGAAAGCTGTTGTTTTGACTCAAATGGATGTAGTACATGAAATGGTCAAAGAATTTAAAGATGCAATAAATTTCAAAGATGGGGTAAGTGTATGGCTTAAATATATCAAAATCTCTAAATTCTTTAGTGTCATATGCTTTTGATATTTTGATATTTAACCTTTTGAATCAATCAATGGGAGATAATTCATTTTGATGTCTTATAAAGTGATAGAACTTAAAACAATGATCTAATATTATAGATGTTTTTTAAGTTTGATTTAAATTTGAATGATCAATGTAAATGACTGATATGACGATGATTATATTAACAGATGGGAAGAACACCATTTCATTACGCAGGAGGGAAACATGATGGTGGACATATGTATGAACTTCTAAAGGAGGCTGGAGGGGATGAAACTATCAAAGATATTGTAAGTTTACAGTGTGTGCACACCATTAAATCAATGTTGATTCAATTAGCAATATTCTATATTCTTTCCATTGTTTCCTGTGATAATACATTGCACCAAAATCTGTCTTTCTTTCCCACTGCAAGTAAATTTCTTAATCATTTTAGCAAATTTCAGGATGAAAATAAACTATTTGTGTTTTCTTAGAATTCAGAGTGAAACTGATGATTTGTATGTAATTTCAGAATGGCTGCACACCAAAAGATTACTATGATGATCCAATGAAAATTGGAGTTGTAGCTTTGAAGGAAAAACTCAAAGAATCCTTGGATAGTGCTGTTGATACAACAGACATGACAGAGGAAAAAACAGAAACCTCAGAGAAAAGTTGTGGCAGCGCCAGAAATTATCGTCGCATATATGTTTCTCAAGATACCAGGCCACGTACTGGCACCAAACCAACAACAATTGATGGAAAATATGTAGCCGAGCATTTAGGATCAGCATTAACATTTGCTTTGGCTGAGTTGGCTGAGAAACGACCAAAAGATCCCATTGAGTATTTATCAAAGTGGCTATATAAATACAGAGAGAATATGGACCATAACATGCAGGTAATACAGATTAAATCATCAGGAAACATACATTGTATACTAGATCTAATATTCCCTTTCTCAGCTGCAAATCTAAGTGGTAATTTCTGTCTCTTTTATTGCTATATATATGGTAATTTATGCTCATTTGCATTGTATCGTAATTAAACATATCTTATACTGCCATGGTAATTTTGGCTGACTAGTGCTGAATTACATGCATATCCTTTACTGCAATGTTAATTTTTTGCTGATTTATGCTGTATCAGAAACATATTTTGTATTTCAGCAAGAAGCTCTAATTGAAAATTTAAAACAAGCTGAGGAAGAGAAAGTCTTGGAGGCAGAAAGGAAGGAAAGGATAAAGACAGAACAGAAACAACTTGAAGAAGAAGAAAGACAAAGGAAAATAAAAGAAGAGGAAGAGAAAAAGAAGAAGGAACAAGAGGAGCTCCAAAGAAAGTAAGTATTGCGATTCGTAGTTATTGGAGTATGAGATATGTTGTTGTATGTATTGAAATATCTTGAGTTATATTTGTTCACGTAAACTTTTCGGGGGAAATAAACGTTTTTGAAGATATAGAATATAGTTTGTTTTTTTTAGGGGGTAGGAGGGAGTAAGAAAATCATGCAAAGTCTGACATATATAATAAGCAGCTGTAGTAGAGTTTTATCTCCCAGTACTTTCTTGTATGTAAGTTAATATATCTTAATGTCAATGTTTTACACTACAGAGCTAAGGAAGCAGCTTTGGCACAACGACCCAATCTTGAGACTGTGACAGAGGAAGGGGAGGAAGAAACTCCAAGTAAAGAAAAAGACAGTAAAGGACAGACAGAGTTACACAGATTGGCAGCTCAGGAAGGTAAAATTATCTCCCTTGATACTTTTGGATATCTCCCAATTATGTTGTAGGAGGATATTATTTACAGCCATTTTGGTTACACACATGAAGAATAATTCTCCCAATAAAATGTGACTTGACAAACATACATGTATATTCCCCAGAAGTTTACACAATGCACGAGGGTACCAGTCTATTTTTTTCTGTCAGTCATGAGTTATGCATCATATATTGTACATTTCACAACTACAAAAGCAACTAAATACAATAGCTGGTAAATCTATCAGAAAAAGGAGACACATTATTAAAGATTTCCAATATTACATTACACATACTTTGTGCTGTAATATAAATTATGGAGATGTGGTAACATCTATCCCTCAGAGACCAAACAACTCAAATGTTAGCAACTATAGGTGACCATAATGCCTTCAACAATGGGCAAAACACATACTGCACAGCTAAGTATATAAAATGATTACAATGTTATTTTTATTCTATATCTAAAACATGGAAAACTGCTCCACATGACCAAACAATTTTATTTTAAACCTATCCAGCTTTAGGATTAAAAAAGAAAAATATGTACTACATGTAGTATAATAAAAATTTATACTGCATCACTTCATGTTATCATTTACTTGTACTAGGTGCTGACATGAGAACATTGATTAACATGGGATATAGTATTGCTGAACGTGATGCTGATCAAAAGACAGCTAGGGATATAGCTGAGGTGGCTGGAATCACAGATAATGTACAGGCTATAGGTTGGTACATTTGTATACATGTGTATACATTTAGTCATTTATGAAAATATACCATTTTTACCAAATCAGAAAAACCAATTTAGAATTGTTATTGGGATACACTAATTTAAAATACACTGAACTTATAACCTTTTTTATGCCCCAATCCTTTATTGCAATGACTGTGAAAACAAGATTGTTTTAACTTTGATATATATTGTGGGTTATGAAATAGCTGAAATGTTATTGGTGATATATTAACTTGATGAATACACATATCAATCTTTTTAATTGTATATTGTAGATAATTATGTAAGAGATCTGTTAAAGGAAGAGAATGTTGATGAATTAGAACAATTAGTGTTAGAAGGATATGACAAACTGGAATCTATTCTGGAATCTATCACTGACCAATCAGAGGACTTAAAACAATTTACTTCTTCTCTACCAGACTATATGGTGAGTTAAATGTTTTTATTAAACAGGAAAACTCTATATTTTAAATTTATCTTTGATTGATTGATTGTTGGTTATTTTTTATCATACTGCCTGCCTCAGGAATAGACATCTTGAAATAAAGACATTTCTAAATTGAATTTAACCTTGTGCATACACTTCAATCTATATAATATTGTGGAAAATAATGTCTAGCTAAAGGGATTGTGACTATATATATATATCCTAGCTATGTAGATACCTTACCTTCGATTATATAATCTCCTACAAAAGTTGGAAAATAATTAAGGATTCATTGTCCAGCCAGATATTTATTTAGTACATTAATCATTTCGTCTAAAATAGTTTCTGCTTTAACTTTGCGTATGTTGAAAACTAAAAATAATTTCTGTCAGGACGGTCATTTGAAAATTCACAATGAGAAATGCATGTCAGAGGTAAATTAAATTGTTTTATCTATTACTAATGTTACGTATAATTTGATTTTTGTGAGAGAAAAAAAGAGAAAAGGACTGCCCAGCCCCTTAAAACTATCTATAAATTTATGGTACATGTAAATAGTGAAATATATGTTGTCATTTTTCAGAAAAAAATACAGGAAGTTTTCTCAGTTGTACAAAAGGGTGTTTTACGAGATGTTCAACAAACCTTAGAACGTAAAAAATTAGCTACAGCTAGGGACAACATGGGTCGATGTCCGTTACATATAGCAGTGCTAACAGAAAATAATGATGTCGTAGAATATATAGCAAAGTCTTTCCCTGCTACAGTCAAATGTAAAGATCATGTAAGTCACTTAGTCATTATTATTACTAGTTAGTCAATGTTAGTCCAATGCAAAGCCTATCATCTTTGTGTTTATAAACAATCTCTAGTAACATGAGTAAGTCATTTTTCATAAAAAAAAATTCCTCCTTACATGATTGTACACAGGAGAAAACCTGTACTGCATCTCTAACTTTACATTTTAATTTTAAATATCTGAATTATTCCTCTGCTACAGACAATATTTTTCTCATATCAAGTTAAATTTCAGTAATATGGACAAGACATGTACATATGGCCATTCAATGAATATTAGACTTTTATGACTTGTGGTTTTTATCTTTCTCAAGATGAACAGAACACCCTTACATTATGCTATGGGATTAAACAATGAAGATTTAGTAACATTACTACTGGCCAATGATGCAGATACAACAGTCAAAGATGTGGTATGTAGAATTATCAATAAAATCTTGTTGACTGAACTGAAAGATACTAAGGAAACAATCAAAAACCTTATGTCAAATAAAAACAAACAAAAACCTTATGTCAAATAAAAACAAACAAAAACCTTATGTCAAATAAAAACAAACAAAAACCTTGTGTCAAATAAAAACAAACAAAAACCTTATGTCAAATAAAAACAAACAAAAACCTTATGTCAAATAAAAACCAAACAACATGGTGACAAATCAACAAAATACTAGGCAAAAATTTAGATTGATCATTTATCCCCAACTTGGATTGAAATCAATGCTCACAAAGGGTAAACAGTTTCTGCTCCACAATTCTATTTTGTAATAAGTCACATTCTATGATGTCAGGAAAAGAGGAGCTTATTTAACACATACATCTCTTATTTTACTAAAATGAAAATATAGAAATTAAGTAACCAATTCATTCAGTTACACATGTACAAGTATCTCAACTCCTTATAGAAATTAAATTGTCCATTAGATATATACAGAAAAGTTCAAATTATAACTTTATATATATCATGTAGTCTTCTTTTTGAAGATTTACCAAATTCATTATATTTCTGGTTTTTTTTCAGTTAAAAAGAACACCTTCCGATTATCGTGAGCATTCTGATGTCATTAAGGATATGAAAGATAAGTTGTCACCACCATCAGTTCAACAGGAATCTGATGGAAAAGAGGAAACTCAGCAACAAGAGCTCTCTACACAACAGGAAGTTCAGGGAGGGGAGACTACTCAACAAGAACAACAACCTACACAGCAAGCTGTTGAATCATAAAACTTCAAACATACAGAACATACTTACAACGATATTATAATTTGAACATAACTTTGTCTAATGCTTTGCATTTAATACAACTAATTGTGTTCTTGCATAAAGTAGAAGGGTATATTATATTCATTAATACTATATTTAGGGTTGTCATACACAACCACGACAGAAAGGAAATTGATAACTGTTTTAAGTTAGAACTTTTTCTTATCCTGAGATAAATGTGATAGCTTACTTAACTGAAATCTATTCTTTGTTTTGATGTTTGCTATTTTTTTTTAAAAGTAATTTTTATCTAGAGTTTTTACATTTACATGTACATGATGTATATCATATTGAATACGATGCATGTCACAAATGATAACATATATTTTTACACCTACATACAATTAACTACAGCAAAGTGAAGTGCAATGTTAACTTGAATATTTGTATTAACTTCTAGTTTAAAATTTCATATTCAATTCTTATCTTAACTACTGCAATACTTTTAAATGGTTCTAATTGTTTTATACACTCTTTGTTACTTATATACATTTTGTACCTGTTGTAGCTCACTTTTATAAAGCCTTTTAGATTTTTCTTTATATTGATGTTATATAGTTATTTATTTCTTATTTTAAATAAAATTAAAGGATTTTTTTTTCAAATGAAGTATATGGTAACGATCAGTTACTAAAGGAGATGTGGAAATTTCCTTTAGTTACATAGAAAAAATAGACTGTGACTGTCATGTTTAAAAATGGTAAACAGATTCTACATGAACACGGAACCTGTAGTATAAACAAAATCAGAATGTGACAAAAACACTGAACCTAGGGTACAAACAAAATCCCAATAGGACATACACATTGAACCTGCGGTACAAACAAAATAACAATAGGACATACCGGTACACACTGAACCTGCAGTACAAACAAAATCACAATAGGACATACACATTGAACCTGCGGTACAAACAAAATTACAATAGGGCATACCGGTACACACTGAACCTGCAGTACAAACAAAATCGGAATGTGACAAAAGCACTGAACTTGTAGTACTAAGTTAACAAGGCCTGAACCTGTGTACAGTCAAAATCAGAATCAGACATGAACATGTACAGTTCTCATGGTACTAGTGAACCTGTGGCATGAAAAAAATCAGATTCTGACATTAACACAGAACATGTACATGCAATAAAATCAAAATCATAATATGATATACATTGAATCTGGGGTATAATCAATTAACTGACATAAACATTGAACTATGGGTAAATCAAAATAACTATCTGTAATGAAAACTAAACCTGTGGTACAATCAATATCAAAATCAGACATGAACACTGAACTTGTGGTACAAACAACCTAGAAATGGACATTAACACTGAACTTGTGGTACAAACAACCTAGAAATGGACATGAACACTGAACTTGTGGTACAAACAACCTAGAAATGGACATGAACACTGAACATGTGGTACAAACAACCTAGAAATGGACATGAAATGGACATGAACACTGAACATGTGGTACAAACAACCTAGAAATGGACATGAACACTGAACATGTGGTACAAACAACCTAGAAATGGACATGAACACTGAACTTGTGGTACAAACAACCTAAAAATGGACATGAACACTGAACTTGTGGTACAAACAACCTAGAAATGGACATGAACACTGAACTTGTGGTACAAACAACCTAGAAATGGACATGAACACTGAACTTGTGGTACAAACAACCTAGAAATGGACATGAACACTGAACTTGTGGTACAAACAACCTAGAAATGGACATGCATGAACACTGAACTTGTGGTACAAACAACCTAGAAATGGACATGAACACTGAACATGTGGTACAAACAACCTAGAAATGGACATGAACACTGAACATGTGGTACAAACAACCTAGAAATGGACATGAACACTGAACATGTGGTACAAACAACCTAGAAATGGACATGAACACTGAACATGTGGTACAAACAACCTAGAAATGGACATGAACATTGAACTTGTGGTACAAACAACCTAGAAATGGACATGAACACTGAACTTGTGGTACAAACAACCTAGAAATGGACATGAACACTGAACTTGTGGTACAAACAAACTAAAATGGACACGAACACTGAACTTGTGGTACAAACAAACTAAAATGGACATGATCACTGAACTTGTGGTACAAACAAACTAAAATGGACACGAACACTGAACTTGTGGTACAAACAAACTAAAATGGACATTAACACTGAACTTGTGGTACAAACAACCTAGAAATGGACATGAACACTGAACTTGTGGTTCAAACAACCTAGAAATGAACACTGAACTTGTGGTACAAACAAACTAGAAATGAACATGAACACTAACTTGTGGTACAAACAAACTAAAATGGACATGAACACTGAACTTGTGGTACAAACAACCTAGAAATGGACATGAACACTGAACTTGTGGTACAAACAACCTAGAAATGGACATGAACACTGAACTTGTGGTACAAACAACCTAGAAATGGACATGAACACTGAACTTGTGGTACAAACAACCTAGAAATGGACATGAACACTGAACTTGTGGTACAAACAAACTAAAATGGACATGAACACTGAACTTGTGGTACAAACAACCTAGAAATGGACATAAACACTGAACTTGTGGTACAAACAAACTAGAAATTGACATGAACACTGAACTTGAGGTACAAACAACCTAGAAATTGACATGAACACTGAACTTGTGGTACAAACAAACTAAAATGTACATTTTCAACTTTGATTTTTATTCATTTGATAATTATTAATTTTTTGTGTCAACATTATTGCTGTTAAAATAAGTAAACTTCTACATATGCTTATGTACAATGCATTCTCTAATTCTTCGTCAATTTATCCCTTTCTGCACCCATTGTATAAAAAAATTTAATCAATTTGTGGTTCGTTTGATCTCAGTACTTCATTGGTTAAAATCCGATTATGACGTCTAATTTTCTTGCTTTCCTCTGAAATTCCTATTGTGACGGCATGAAAAAAGGTGACCATGTCTGATGACGTCACATAGAAAGAACACATCTTTTTGCAGATCATTGGAAAAGAAGGAATAAGTTTGCCTGCATAATGTTAGAAAATCATTAGAGAAACAGATTCTACCACCAAATCTCGTGCAATACGATATTTATCCACTCTCGACAGTTAAATTTTAAATATTTAAAACGCTCGGGCAAACCTCGCGTTTTAAATTTGAAAATTTAACTGTCTCGAGTGGATAAATATCGTATTACACTCGATGCAGTGGTAAAATATATATTAACACAACCATCAATTTCAGCAGATTTTATCCAATTACAATAACTCAATTAATGCATTGCTTCATAAACTCCTTTAACTTTTATAATCTTTCCAATGATCAGTAATCAAAGTAAAAATGAAAATAGAAGTCAAATTACCTTAAAACAAGAATGTGTCAATATTTAGTACACGACTGCCCCACTTGCACTATCATTTTCTATGATCTGTGGACCGTGAAAACTCTAATTTGGCATTAAAATTAGAAAGATCATATCATTGGGAACAATTATACTAAGCATTTGTAAGTTTTAAGCTGTTCAGACTTCAATTTCATCAAACACTACCTTGACCAAAAACTTTAACCTGAAGCAGGACAGACAGACAACGAATGGTTGAACGGACAGACGAACGAACAGATAGACGAACAAATGAAGGGAAGGAGGTGTGGGGCATAGAAATTGAAGTTTTGGTCCTAAGTTCTAGTAATCATGGTAATTGTACAAGTCTGGTAATCTTTCAGATTATCCATAAAATGAGGACACCCACCCCAGATTCAAAATCATGATCCAGGAAATCTGTTCACGACTTAACAATAATTCCTTTTTAGTTGGTCTTAGTCATGTTTGATGTAATTAACAACACTAGCATAACAAGTAAGTGAAAATACACACTTTTTTTATTAACTGACAGCTTCCTTACAGTAATTTTCAAAGCAGTATTATTTTCTTTAAAAAAAAACATCCCTCAAACACCATTTTCTCGTACCCTGAGCTGAAAAAAAAAATTATCCTTGGTAACAGCCCCTCAAAACCCCAACATTGATACATTTATCACATACCTGTCAATTTTCCAGAAGTATAACCAAAACTATTTGGAACAGATTTGGGTCTGTTCTTGGACCTGTGCAACCATTCTTCATATTTATGTTGTGCGTCTATTTGTTGTTTTTTCTTTGCATGTTCTACCTCTTGTTGTCTTCGTTTCTGTTCTTTTTTTAAATCTTTTTCTTCTTTCTTTTTTCTTTCCATCCACTCATCATAATTACCCTCAGCTTTAACAGCTATACGTCTCTTTTCATCTTCCTTTAAGTCTTTTTCTAATCTTTTTCTTTGTCTATCATTCTTTTTACGTAATTTTTCTTCATAACTTTTTTGTTCTAACCATTCTTTCCTCCTCTCCTCTGCTTTTTTTTCTTTCATTTCCTTATCCTGTTTTTCCTTTTCTTTAATTGTTTTTTCTTGTTTTTTTGCTCTCCTAATTTCTCTTTGTTTCTTCCTTTCACTTTTACTTTTTTGAATCAACCATTTTTCCCATGAAGATAACTGAGGATCTTTTTGTTCTGTGTATTGCGAAGAAGATTCTGATATAATGCTGAAAAAAGACAAGTAAATTATCAATTCATTTTCATATAACATGTGTATAAGGAAGTTTTTTTTCTTCAAATTTTCTAACTTTGGACTGTTGGATTTCTTTTACTTTTTCACCTCTTGAAAAAAAGTGTTTGAACTTGAAACTTGCTAAACAACAACAGTCATTGAATTTATAACTTTGAAGTGTAGGTCTGGCCAACAAAATACCAGTACACATCCTGATACTGTATAAAGTGATGCTTAACTTTTAGGTAGAATGAGGAAAACAAATTACACAAACATTATATAATATTATAAATCTGAACCAATCTTGAACATATATTTGAAGAAATTATTGCAAGGTATTACCATTTATTTTTAACGTCTTCATGTAATCTATTATCAATATCACTTCTGGTATATTGATCCCCTTCCTCTGTATGTAATTCGTCCTCACTTTCTCCCAAACTTTCATAACTGTCATGATCAAGTACTGAGGTCAAAGATGCAGTAGATCCATTGGATTCTAATGACCTAGATCTAGGCCTTGTCACCTGAGGCTCCATCCATTTTGGTTTTGTAACTGTGGCAGTGACTGGACGGGGCCTTAAACTCATCCTGGTTTGTTGTAACCTGTAAAGAAGGCTAGAAAATTGACATTTCAGCAATGAACCCAATTGCAGATAGTTGTCATGCTTATATGAAGCACAGAAACAAATAACAAATACTTACGCAAGCGTAGCAGTTTGAATTTTAATCAATTTTGATACCAGGAATATAGTCAGGGTGTTCACTATATACAGTGGAACCACAAATTTAAATTATCTACGAATAACAAATTTTCTAAAGGAAGCTTAAGGTATACAGAATTTGCCAAAATAAACAAAATTGAATATCCATGATAATGGGTACCTTCGAAAATAAATGAATCCACAGTACTTGCATTGTTTTACATAATATTGTATAAAATGTATATATTGAAAAATTTTAATAAAAAGATTAAGACAATGTAGTACATTTTAGTTATCTATTCATTCATATCATTTGTGCTGTCAAATTGAAATTGAGTTTAAATACAATTTGTTGCTTGCGATATGTGATAAGCTTATGTGGATCTGCTTTAAATTTTTTTAAAGTCTTACCGGATAGTACAATTGATTGACTGGTTATAAATAAAAATTTTAAAAAATCAGCTGAGTGATTACGCAACATCCTCAGATGAAAATCATGTAAACTGATAACTCAAACAGACGCTCAATGTCTAATTTCATGTTTTGAAAGTTAAATCTTTAAATGGTCAAAGTCCGCATTGTATTTATTACAATAAAACCATGACAGTATTAATAATATTAGTCCTAGGTTGTTCAATATTTTAATTGTCAGTCGCCATTTTACTTGTGAGACTTGAAAATCGTAAGTTGTCTCCCTTTTACCGATTTTGAAAGCGATTTGAATTTGCCCTGAAGTCAGTCCGGCCCAAAGTCGATCCAGCCAACGTGGATATGGCCCAAGTCGATCCGGCCCCATAAAAAAATATGAATAAACTATATCGATTTTGGAGGAATTTGTGACAAATTTTAACAGTATAAATGGAATTGGAAAAAAGTGTCAATAATGGATGACAACAGGTAGGTGAAGTATTGGAGTACCAGATAATAAACTATTTTAGATCGATACAAAAATGAGTGTTATATTGTGTCTGTTTGTTTAGCAGCTCCAACAGATTTAAAATATGAAGTTATTTTCCAGTTAGAAGTTATATCGGAGAAACTGGGTAGGAAACTTGAATCTTGTAGCAAATGGTTGATTGATAATAAATTATCACTTCATTTGGGGAAAACATTAACTATTCTGTTTGGGTCAAAATGTAAATTATATAAAATTCGTAACTTTGATGTTACTTGTAATAATCACACAATTTCCTTGCAAAATTGTGTGAAATATTTAAGCCTTAATATAGATAATTCTCTTTCTGGAGAAAAATTTTTGAATAATATTATTCAAAAGATAAATTCAAGATTGAAGTTCCTATACAGACAGGCAAAATGTTTATCAGAACACAATCAAGAAAGACTTTAGTAACAGCTTTAATTCAATGTCATTTTGACTATGCCTGTTCTGCATGGTATGCTGATGTCAGAAAAAAATATAAAGATAAGTTACAAGTATTACAAAACAAATGTGTTAGATTTATAAAAAACACTGGATATAGATCAAAAGTTAACCATAATGTTTTAAATAGGATTGGTTATGTTAATATTAACAAGAATGTGTCCTCAGTACACGAATGCCCCACTCGCACTATCATTTTCCATGTTTAGTGGACCGTGAAATTGGGGTAAAAACTCTAATTTGGCATTAAAATTAGAAAGATCATATCATAGGGGACATGTGTACTAAGTTTGAAGTCGATTGGACTTAAACTTCATCAAAAACTACCTTGACCAAAAACTTTAACCTGAAGCGGGACAGACGGACGGACAGACGGACGCACAGACCAGAAAACATAATGCCCCTCTACTATCGTAGGTGGGGCATAAAAATCGTGTTAAACAATTGAGATTAAACCATGTACATAATATTTATTACCACCATTGTCCTAATTATATGTATTAAAATTATACAAAGGTGAGACATTAACATCATCATTTCACACAAAATAGTGAATACAGATTCTGGGTTCCTCCAGTAAAGAGTCAACAAAAAGAAACATTTTATTTTAATGGCATACAAGATTGGAATATGTTGCCAATTAAGGTTAAAAAAATTAAGAAATTTTTTATAGTATTAATCATATTTTTATATAAATTACTTTTTATATGAATTTTTATGTCATATTAATTTGTGTGTTATCTTTTTTTGGTATGCCGAATACTATAAGCCGTTTACATGAAGGGACCCCATTGGAAACAAGCTTTAGAGCTTTCATGGGTTATCCCTGATAAAATATCAGCAAATTGTTCACTTAAGGATACTGCACTCATAAAATGCCAATATATATTTTACCATATTAAGTGTTAGTATTGTTTTTATGTATGGTATATATATTGTGTATTGTAATAATAAATATGCCTGATATTTTATTGAATAAAATATTATTATTATTATTAATCAAATCCTGATTAATCAAAGTTCTGGTTTGTGTATATAATAATAAATAATTATATTTTTTTTCAGGTAACATCATAGGCTTCTATAACACTTTTTTCAGAAATTTTAAGAACTTCAAAGAAAAACAAAGTTTGTATATCAACTTGGGGATCGTCTTGAACCGTTGTGTATGTAACTATTTGTTATTACACAAGATGAAAGACTTGTTAGGATCACAGTCAATTGAAAGTAAAATGCTAATTACTGTTGATTAATGTTGATGTCTGAATTCTTTTATATACGTTTTATTATAATTATACCCAATAATCTTGAAAACTTGTAATAAAAACATAATCAACCTAATTGTTTTGTACTCCTCTAAAGAAAATATTTTTCAAAGGCCTTTTTTATTTTTTTTACCGTACACCTTTTACATTATATTAAAATCATAAACATTTATTAATTACAAAAGTCAATTAATAAATATCTTTATTTTTATTCCTTATAAATATATTTTTTATTGGGGCCAGATCGACTTTACATATGGGCCGGATTGACATGGTACCAGATCGACATTACATATGGGCCGGATCTACCGAAAGCGTTTAAATAACCGTGTGAACCGTAAAAATTCTTGATTTTTTTAGCATGATGATAAAATGATAATAAAAAAATCAGCTGATTTTGACAAATCATGTTAATAATTTTTCAAACTAATTTGAGATGAATTCTAGTTAAATCGGCACCTGGTTAAATCGGCACTTGGTCAAATCGGCACCCAGTATAGTCAAATCGGCACCTAGTCAAATTGGCACCTGGTTAAATCGGCACTTGATGTAGTCAATTCGGCACCCATGTTAAATTTGTTTAATATATGATATGTACAAAATATAACTTTGTACAATTTATAATTTGTACAAGGTTTTTCTCGCTATTAGATTATATCATATAGTTGTGGGTTTAATTTAAGATTTAAATTATTTAATTAGCAAAACAGTGAAATTTATATTTTACACCTCAGTAATCACACTGGTTCAAACTAGATTTTCATTAGTATAAACTCTTGCATTAAATTTACTCACTATATTATTTCGCTCTTTTTATTGGATATAAACTTTTCCTTTGTTGTTAATTGTTTATTTATACTATTGCAAAGTGTTTTCTTTACATTTTTGAATTTGATATTACGTTGAAATTACCTACCCTCCCTCCCTTGTTAAATTTTTTTTTTAAATCTAATTTGGTGCCAGACTCCATTTCTACTTTTGATCATAATAAGCAGCTTTGTAGGGATAGTATTTTTTTCGATTGTAAGCGTAAGCTATTATTGATAAGTGTTAAATGGTCAAAAACCATTCAGTTTGGTGAGAGAGAATTATTGATACCTTTAGTCTCGATACCTGATTCTCCATTGTGTCCCGTTCAAGCTTTTTTGAATATGAAGTCTTTAGTTTGTACTTCTGATAAGAGTCCAGCTTATTGTTTTATAAAACATAAATTATGTGTACCTGTCACGTATAGACAATTTCAGACAATATTGAGACAGTAAATTACTGAGATTGGTTTAGATGCTTGTTCATATTCTACACATAGTTTTAGGCGAGGGGGGGCTAGCTGGGCTTTTGCAGCCGAAGTACCTACTGAATTAATTCAATTGTACGGAGATTGGAAAAGCGATGCTTATAAAAGATATTTAAAATTTTCATTAGATGATAAGATTTCAGTAGCAGAAAAGATGACGGCACATATTTCAGATGTTTTATTATAAATTTTTACAGGGAATTTCTTTGAAAAAAGGGCGACCATTGTGTCAGCGTCTATACCTAAATATGTTAGTGGAATAGATGGGTGTACAACTCAGGCCACTATTGGTCGTCTTACTGAGTTAATTTCATCTGGGAAATTAGATTTAATTTCATTAGATTTCGTTATAGTTCATGTTGGTACTAATAATATTTCTTCGTCTCAATCCGTAAATACTATTATATCATATTTCGGAGATTTAATTCACCAGTTAAAAAAGATGACATTTGCTAAGTTGATCTTTACTTCTATTCTCCCTAGACCAGTTGATCACATGAAAACTGGAGCTAAAGTTAATAAAGTTAATACTGAGTTAAAAAGATTGCGTAAAAGAAATAATTTATTATATTGTAATTTGTATAGGAGTTTCTTACTCGACAATATTCCAGATGCTTCCTTATTTGCTCCGAGAGATGGGCTTCATTTAAATTTTGCTGGTACAGAACTTTTCAGAAAAAAGATAATCAATATTATTAAGCATCAGAGTATATAAGTTGTAATGTGTTACAATTGTGTTTTTTATTTACTTCATACATGTATATTGTTTACTGTAATTATTCTTTTTTCTCTTTTCAGAGAACTTGCATCCTGAATATGATGCTGGTTTTCCTCTAACTACTCAAGATCTACATATATTTTGAGTTGGTTTGCTGTTTTGTCCTTTCATTATCTATACACATTTTGAAAGGATGGAGCTTATTTGAAGTGAGAAAAAAGAGTGATGATAGTATGTCTGGTTTTTATCATCATTATAACTGTTTTGATAGTTATTATTTTATCTTTAATTTTTTTTGGCGGCCTTGCAGGCTTGGCGGATGTTTGCCAAAAAATTTGGTTATATATCTATGTTTATGTATTTTCATTTGTGTATTTAATTATTTATGATATATTGTATTTTGTAATATATTGAAAAAATATTTATATCAGGCAATACAAATTATACCTATTGACTTCCTTTTATTTCACCCACTTGATAATTGGTTTAATTTAAGATTTAAATTATTTAATTAGCAAAACAGTGAAATTTATATTTTACACCTCAGTAATCACACTGGTTCAAACTAGATTTTCATTAGTATAAACTCTTGCATTAAATTTACTCACTATATTATTTCGCTCTTTTTATTGGATATAAACTTTTCCTTTGTTGTTAATTGTTTATTTATACTATTGCAAAGTGTTTTCTTTACATTTTTGAATTTGATATTACGTTGAAATTACCTACCCTCCCTCCCTTGTTAAATTTTTTTGTTTTCCGTTTATAAATTCATAGTGGCGGATGTTTGCCAAAAAATTTGGTTATATATCTATGTTTATGTATTTTCATTTGTGTATTTAATTATTTATGATATATTGTATTTTGTAATATATTGAAAAAATATTTATATCAGGCAATACAAATTATACCTATTGACTTCCTTTTATTTCACCCACTTGATAATTAAAATATGACAGAAATATGCGAAACAAAAGCTGGTGTTACATTGTGTTTTCACTATGTACTTGATTAAAGTTATTTATTAATTGAAAAGAAAATTTATCTATTTTTACAGCTTGATGCTTTTTAACAAAATAAATCATGATCGAATTTATACATTTTTAGAAATATCTATTTATATTTGGGACTATTATGCTAGTATACTTAAATTACTAACTTAGCATAATAGTCCCAGTCCCATATATTATATCAAATATTATTGGATGCCGAATTGACTTTAAATAGTGTAACGTTGGTAGCCTATATATATTAACTAAGAGACAAGCCATGTGTACTGATTAACATACTTTAATATAATGCTCGAGCTAAGTAATCAACACAAATACATAAAGCAATACGACGCGACCTTATCTGCTATGTCCATCAACACAACACGTGCGTGAACTCTGAACTGTATAGATATTTATGAATGAATGAAAGTTACAATATTACATCTCTTCTTTTCTCAGATTAAACTTCTACTTTAATTAATTATATTACTGTCTGTGTAGTCATAAAATCTTTAACTGTCTGTGTAAACAAACTAAGTGATAAGATGCATAAAATTGTATCAATAGAAAATTAGAACTTTATAGTCTGTGATAAATGTAAATTATCTGGTACGCGTACTGTAATGTCAATATAATTAGTGGATCGTCTGATCAATCGGATAAGGCTATCATTACGAGTGTGAATAGTAAATTCCACAAAATCGATTTGTATCATAAATTCACAAACATATAAATCAACATCAAACCTAACTGATACATCAGAAAGAGCACAGGATTATTGTGCCTGTAACACAGCTCTTTAACGCACATAATCATCGAGATGTTTCGGTGTTTGTTTTTCTCGTGATGATCTTCTTAATGGTGTGTTTGGTATAATGTCATCATCAATGATTTCTATTTCCTCATCAGTCATTATCTTAGATTTCCCAACCTTTTTGAAGTGTGACGAATTTCGAGTTATATCTTTTTGTTGTTCGTTCGTTGCCGTAATCATACTACCCTTTTTATTCTTGATTGTTAATGGTTGAGGATTGTACGGGGTAGATAGTTTATCTTTCTTTTCCTGTTTAACTAGTACTGTATCTCCAACTGTAAAATTAGGTACTTTTACTGAATGTTTTTTCTCGAAGTATAATTTCATTTTACTTTTGTTCTTGTGGTCTTCTTTTCGAACTTCACTGTCGTCTTGGTCATTTGTTGAAATGTTCGGCATTTTTGTATTGATTTTCCTTCCAAATAAAAGTTCCGCCGGGGACACGTTAGTTGTTGAGTGTGGTGTTGCTCTATAATTGCGAAGAAATGTGTGTATTTCTTGTCTCCAACTACGATGTTCCGTTTGAGCTGCACGAATTGCTTTTCCTATAGTTCTCATGAATCTTTCACTTTCAGCGTTAGCGCGAACCCATAACGGAGTTATTTTGCGGTGCTTAAAACCCATGTTATCTGCATTATTTCGGAACTCTCCTGAATTAAACGGCGGTCCGTTGTCTGTTTTCAGTTCTTTCGGTATTCCAAAAATTGAAAAAGTTTTGTCTAATAGCGGTATGACGGATTTTGCGGTTAAACTGGTTAAGGTTTCTATTACAGGATACCTTGAGTATTCATCAATTATTACCATAACGTAATATCCATTCGGAAACGGTCCACAAAAGTCCATGCTGAGATTCTCCCATACATTATTCGGTATCTCAGACATTTGTAACGGTTCGAAAACATTTTTCGGGGTTGACGCTAAACATGGTATACATGATTTACACGTTTGTTCTACAAGTTTGTCTATTCCAGGGAAGTATACCTTTTCACGTAACAACTGTTTTGTACGTACTATGCCCTGGTGCCCTTCATGTGCAAGGTCAATTACACGCATCTGTAAATCTTTCGGAATGACAATTCTATTATCATGAAGTATGATCTCCATATCATTAACGGGAACGACTGTTAATTCGTATCGTAATCTTGAGAATGTATCAAGCGTGTTACTCTCATGCTTGTCCCACCTGTTTGATTTTAATGCAGTAATAACAGTTTGTAGATCTTTATCTTTTTGTGTACTGTCAGCTATTTCATTAAGGGTCATTGCCTTCGGCACAGCGTTGTCAGTTAAGTATCGGACATATTCTTCAGCTAATTGAGAATGTTTACATGCGATTGATGTATTCGGGGTCGGATGTCTTGATAAATAATCAGCTGCGTTCACCTTTCCTGGTTTGTACTGTACTTTGAAATTATATCCCTGTAATCTTAATCTCCATCTTTCAATGCGTGCTGGTGTTTTTGCCTTTGGACTATTGAATATAGTTTCAAGCGGTTGGTGATCGGATACCAATGTAAATGATTGTCCGTACAAATAAAGGTGAAAATGTTCAATTGCCCATACAATTGCTAATGCTTCCTTTTCTGTTTGGGAATAGCGTGTTTCAACGTCTGTCAATGATCGGCTTGCATATGCGATTATTTTCCCATTTTGTGTTAATAATCCAGCTAATCCAACGGGACTTGCATCTACTATCAACATTGTTTCTTTGTAAGGGTCAAAGTACGACATCACACGGTCAGCAACAAGTTCATTCTTTAGCTTGTCAAATGATTCCTGTTGTTCAGATGTCCATTCCCACTTGGAATCCTGCTTTGTTAATCTGAGGAGCGGTTCGGTAATAGTTGAGTAATTTGGAATGAAACGTCCTACATAATTGGTCATTGCTAGGAAACTACGAATTTCACCAACGTCTTTTGGTATTGTTGTGTTCCTGATAGCGCTTATTTTTCTTGGATCGGCTGATATGCCATCTGCACTGAAAATGTGACCATAGAATTCAAGTTTGTTCTTATTAAATTCACATTTTGCCTTATTTAATGTCAAGTTCTTTTCTTTAAGTCGTGCAAATAGTTTTTCCAATCGTTGATCATGTTCGTCCTGGTTCCTTCCAAATACGATTATATCATCGGATATATTTCGGACTCCATCTAATCCTTCCAGTGCATTACTCAGTGTGTTTTGGAATAACTCTGCGGCTGATGAAACACCAAAACTGAGTCGTTTGTATCTACGTAATCCTACGTGTGTCGTGAAGGTTGTGATGTTCCGTGATTCTTCGTTTAACTCCAATTGATGATATCCACTTCGAAGGTCCATTTTCGAAAATACTGTAGATCTGTTTAAATCTAAGATCATGTCATCGAGTGTTGGTGTAATATGACGTGAACGCAAAATAGCTTTGTTCGGTTCTCTCATATCCACGCATAATCGAATTTCGTTCTTGTTTTTCGGTTTAGGGGCCACAACTATCGGGGACACCCAAGGTGTTGGTCCATCCACCTTTTCAATTATATCCTGTTTTTCGAGTTTCTCGAGTTCTGCTTCTACTTGTTTGCGAATGTGAAACGGAATACGCCTATGAGGTTGAATTACAGGTTTTATACTTCCATCAATATGAATTTTCACTTTTTCATCTTTTAATTTTCCAATTCCATTGAACACATCGCTATATTTATTGCATAATATTTCATGTTTATCTGCTACTGAAGAAATGACTGGCACTATGCTTAAGTCAACAGATGTCTCGTAGCACAATAAATTCCCGTATCTTCCTTTCATCACATACACCGGTGCGGTTGTTATTTTATGGTCAGTCTCTATTGTAGCGTGAAATTTTCCATTAATTTCAAGTTTTTATCTGAACCATATGCGAAGACTTTAGTGTCGGCGTGAGAAAGTTTGGGTTTACACTTGATGTTCTCGAATGTGCTTTCATCAATAACATTAATACTTGATCCTGTGTCAATTAAAATATCCACATTAGAATTATTGATTTTCACGTTGATTTTCGGTTGTCCTTTCTGTACTTTATTCACAGTATTTTCTCGTAATCCAAAAACGTAACCATCGTCAGAACTGCTATCACGATCATCATCATGTTCGTAATTGTCAACTTTGTTTACTTTTCTTTTAAAAGTGCTAGTTCCATCCATACGTTTGGATCTACATACAGAAGCGAAATGATTCAACTTTTTACATGAGTTGCAACTTTTTCCAAATGCCGGACACTTGTTTGCATGTGGAAAATCACCTCCACAGTTTCTGCAAGTATTCTTTTTCTTTACGTTGTGGTCAGTTTGTGTCTGTAGAAATCTTGGTCCGTTTCTACGTTTTCCAACTCCTTTTCTCACAGCATTTGCGGATTGTTTGTCTGATTGTTCAATTTCCGTTGCATGTTTTTCCGAAAGTTCTAACGCTCTAGCTGATGAAATTAATCCTTCAAGGGTCGTGTCTTCCCGAAGAGCCTTTCGTCTTAGTCTAGTTGAATGACAACCTTGGATAATTTGCGATTTTACTTCTTTAGATGTTTCCGTAAATTCACAGTTTACAGCTAGCTGGCGTAATCTCGTGTGAAAACTGTCGATAGTTTCATCAGATGTTTGTTTGGCTTGTCTAAATTTGTAGATTTCATATTCTGTATTCTTTTTCGGAGCAAAGTAAGCGGTTAACTTGTGTTTAGCGGCAGCAAAGTCTTCTCCTGTATTGTCAAGGGTATCAAAGACTTCGTTGACATCTTCTCCAGCGTAATGCAACAAGAGTGCTCTTTGTCGTTTGCTGTCCTTTATGTTTAAACCGATGAATAAATTTTCAAGTCTACTTATCCATTTACGCCACCTTATTTCAGCATTATTCTCATGTACCGGAAAACTCGGAAAAATTGGTAAAGATGCAGCCATGGTTTGATTATCAGTGTCACTAATTATTAAATCCATTGAAATACATTTTTAACATTTCCAACTTTTGTTTTTATCCTCGTCGCCAATGTTACAATATTACAAATAGGTGCCGATTTGACTAGATGCCGATTTAACCAGGTGCCGATTTGACTTTTTCTATGGGTGCCGATTTGACCAGGTGCCGATTTGACTTGTACCCTTTGAGATTAATCATGATAAGGATATAATTTTGACCAATCACGATAACATTTAAACCAGATTGACGCTAACGTTAGCTGAAGATGGTCGTTTGACGTCATACAGTAATGGGCATTCATACTCTCTGAAATTGATATTTTGACGGCAAGATTATGGCTTGCATAAATTTGCAATTTATATGTACTATATCATTTTAGACTGAAAATTTTTACTTGTTTGCAATGAGACAGTGGATCATTCTGGATATTCTCTTAAATGAATTAATGCTAAATTATGGCTACCTATTTTCGGTTGTTGCAGGAAAATATGATTTCAAATTTCTTCTTTTTCAATGTTTAAAGAATTTATCTTTTGCCTTTCTGTACTTCGCAAGTCAAAACTTAGATTTTCATCTGGCGCTAGGGTAAACAGGAAGTGCAATTTCGCAGCGTCTAATTGGATTAAATTTTGAAATAACACTCAGGATTAAGAAAAATTATTACGAAATAAATGTTTTCAAATTAATACCTTCAATGCATTCAGAGAACTCTAACGAATCTACAATATATAGATAAAAATAATATTCACTTCTACCCTGTAAATTTAAAATTTTAAACATGGCGACCTGACAACAGACGCGAAAATTTAACAACAAGAACAATATCGATAGGACAATTTACCTTGTTCTATGTTTGGGTACGAATTAATTAATGAAATGATATGACCCCCACATGAAAACATATTTCTGGTGTATTGTAGAGTAAATTTACTCAAATCTGACAGTGACAAGCACCTGCCATGACATTGGCATTGCCACTTTATACTTTCATGACTTTATAGTACTATAGTAAGGACTATTCTTCCAATACAATACATTACAGATCTTCTAGTTGAGTAGTATCTCGCTATTGCCAATACTGGATGTGACATCTGAGGTTCAAGTTAAAAATAGTCTGATGATGCGACGGACTACATCTTATCGCTATATGTCTGCCATTACTTATAAACATCAGAAAAGTTCCCGTAAAATTTCAAAATCATAACACAAAATATATGACGCTATAACAGGGATCTCCATGGATGAAAATTGAACCATGGAGGAACTTTCACCATTACAAACCTTGTCTACGCTGTACAGTGTAGCGCGATCGGAAGTATTTTATCCCTCCATACAAGGAATGGTGAAAATGCTAGTTCATTGCTTATTTAAATTATATTTATTTGAATTTTCATTATAGAATTAGAAGTATCAATATTTTCATTTATTGCCGTTTTTAACCATTCAAATGCAAAGTCATCATGGCCCCCCCCCCCCCCCCCCCTTAGTCGAGAATGACCAAAAGCTGTCATGAAGGTCCCCATGCAGATTTCTTTTATTTTTGGTAATTGTTATGGGGGTTAAAAATCATCTAATGTGGAGCTTATTTTTCGTGGACACTGTCAAATTCAGAGCCCATTACTGGTATGGCTGATTTGCAGCAACAACAAAACAATTCGTACGGGTTATGTAAAAGGTTAAAGAGATTTGTAAAGCAAACGTCGACAAATGAAAAGGTTTTTAATGACTATCTGGAAAAATTGATGCTCTGCAACATGAGGCGCAACATGCATCTTTCGAGTCTGAATAGAAACCGGAAACGCGGATGTATAAATTTGATTGTAATATACGAAATGAATTCAGAATTTAGATACGATATTTCTTTACAGGAAATATTTAAGTTTTTACTTTTAAACTTTTAAAGTAATTCTAAATTATCGTTACAGCAGTACTCGATTTATTTACGATGAAATAATATTTACTGTTTTGCGTCTTATTTTGTACTTCTTAAAAAAGGGGGATGCTGATTGCGTAAGTCAAAATAAAGCACGTGTTCGACTTGTTAAACTGTTTTCTTTGTAACTGGATTAATTTATTAATTTATTTATTTAATCTAAATGATCATAATCATTTGCTGAAACTTAGTTGATTACTTCGACAAATGGATCGTCTATCCTCAGATAGTATTCTCCTGTTTGGTTTGTTGATCTACCTGTACAAGCTCAGGTACAAGTAATTAGTGATCTTAATCCGGATATCCCTCAGGCGTTAGAACTGTATTGGATTATAACATAAAAAGCCTAAGGGTTATGCAATTACATGCATTTGATTATAATTGATAAAAAAAATGGCGTCGGGCTACAAAAAACGATGAAGTTTTGAACGATGGCGGAAGACAATTTAACGATGGCGCAAGACAATTTAACGATGGCGCAAGACAATTTAACGATGGCGCGAGTCATTTGACGATGGCGCAAGACATTTGAACGATGGCGGGGCTCCATCGTTAAACAGGCCATGGAGATCCCTGCTATAATGGAAAAAGATTGTTGTTTGACATCAATAGTTCAAGTGCGGAAGATTGTCCTGGGGAGATTTCCAAATTATAGCAGTAAGGTGGCATGCTTCAATCTTCAGCTCTACCCCTGCTGAATATGGGGCCATACATAAAAAACAGATGTTCGTTCCATTCTTGTTTGCCCCCTGTCACGTCCACACCACATTGTTTGCACCTGAGATATGTTCCCACCCTGGATCTGTTCAAAAAAATATTTCATTTGCTAAAGAAAGTTGACATAAGTTGGGAATGGTAATTTTTAAACTGTCTAAACTGTTCAATACATTATTGAAAACCTAAACTTCTTTTGATAATTTGATAAACATTTTTTTATATGCATTTAAAAACCCAACTAATAATTCAACTGATAATTCAATAAAAATTTGGTGCAAATGGACACGGCAGGCATTTGTGTTTTGGAGCGTACAGACCTGATACCCCCTTTTTGAAAGCATCTGGTTGAGTGCTATTCAGCTGAATAAATGTGATCAGCAATATATCTATTTTTCTGCCATAGCTGGACTTCACAAAGTTTCCCTTACAATGTGTTGGTCACAATAAAAATGCCTGATGCCACAAAGGAAATGTGATCATGGTGATTTTTGTATGACACCAATAGTTCAAATGTACCAGATTCTGAAATAGCAATATTAAAAGTTTATTATCTACATGTACATATATAGTTATCTTGTGTCATTGTAAATTCATTCCATTATAAGCAAATTTGTGTCACAGTTAATTTCGTACCATTCCAAACTTATGTCAAATGTTGTTTAATGCTGAATATAAATTTCGCAAGTCTGTAAAAAGTATATAATTTAAAAGTCAAAATGACAAATTTATAGCTTATTGTTCCCTGCAGGCTCTGTTCAAATATATATATAACAAAATACAAACATAAGCCTATCAGATTCATGTCCCGTTATACTTTTTTCGAACACATTCACAGGATACATGTACTTATTTTATAATTTCATCAACATAAGATATATGCAAACTATTACATAATAGATAATACATTATATTAATACAGTTTAATTTTGTTTTTGCCTGCAATGAATGAGTTACACTTACAATGTAATATGTATTAAAGCATTAACAGAAGTTCATGTTGTAAAAGTTTTAGACAAACATGCTGGTAGTATATGAACAAATACGGTACAGTATGAAATTGGTTTTTGCTTATTTCTTTTTAGTGAATTTTATATAAACTTTTGTTTATGATGATGCTTAATTGTTGTCTTAGAATATTGCTGTTGATCTATATATAACATTTTTTTATTTGCCAGACTTAACAGGTAGCCATGACTTCTAAGGTGGACATGTCCTTAGAAAAAGGGACAACCCCTTCTCTTCCTGCTTTGAGGGAAGGACAAAGCAGTTTGATAGCACCCCTGCATGGTCCACAATCAGTCACACCTAGACAGAAAGCATCACAATGGGCACTAGAAACAAGACACAGGTTTGTTGGAAAAGATAAGGTTTCCTTGATACCAAACATTACACAACTAATTATAAATTATAATACTTTACGTTACAAAGTTTTTAAAATTGGTTTTCAATTTTATTTGAATATGTCACATATAATGGGCAATCACTATTAATATGAGGTCACAATGTATAAGTTCATAGTCATTATAAGTAACTTAGGATCTATAGACAGAAATTTACAATGCAAATGGAATAAAAGTTTGAAGGATAAATGGTTAAATCAATTCCAGGACCAAGTTGCATGGGATTGGAGCTTACTTTTTAAGATTTTGACTAAAGCTTGATGTAGTATCATATTTAAATTTTCATTATATATATGTTGTTTTATTTGTAAAATTAGTCATAATTAGTGTTGTCAAATCGTACACTTTTGCCTAACCAGTTACTCTGATAATCGTTTGACCGATTAACTGGTTAACAGGTAGTTTAAGTTGATAGTACGCTACACATAGATATAAGATGTGGTATGCCTATCAATGTGACAACCGTACATCCATGTCATAAATTTACGTTTTTATGATACGATGAATCGATGTTTGTCCTTTGATATTATAAGGCTTGTTTAAGAGGATTCCTGGCGAAGTTCCACTTTTAATAATCAAATACACCATATCAACTATGGCGTTTGTACTACATGTAACTTCAGATTGAAAAAATATTAAAAAAAAAAAACGTCTTGATATCGTAGAATTGGATATGTTTGAAACCGAAGATTCTATCATTTTCTCTTGTTGTCTACGAAAATCATGTGGAGTGTTTTAATATGACATAATGAAGTAAATCGTAAAATTTAATCATATTACTGATTTAAAGTTACTGATAAAAAAACATGTATACTAATTATGAATTCTTTAGATCTTGCCCTGAGCTGATAGATAAGTTTTACTTAATTTTATGTTTTTTGGATTAACATTAGCAATTTATATACTGGACAATTGATCTGTCAAATTAATTACCATGACGTCAATTTTTAAATAAAACATAACTATTTAATGATTTCAATACTTATTTCTTGTCTAAATTTTAAATGCGTATCCAAAAGTGTCAAAATAATCAACTAATTGATGCTGGCCGCGTATTGGTAGTAGAAGTAGAGAAGAAAATACAAATTTATATCAAAATATATCAAAATTGAAAAAAGTCTGGTTAACCGGTTAATGTTTTTGGTATTCGATATTCCGGTTAACAGTTGACAACACTAGTCATAATTGAAATATGAATTAGAGTATAACTAACAGATTTTCTTTTAATAGAATCAACAAGTGTATGGAGGCTAATGAAGTGAAGAAAGAAGATGTTTTAATGTTAAAGAAAGACCTGGTGGCAGTTTTTATAACTGCTTTACAACAAGACAGGTAATAATATTTATACAACCTTGAACTATGACCTGTATATATACCTACGTCTTGTCAAAGAGGTAATGGCTTTAATAAGAAATATTTTGATGTGTTAACAAGTGATATTATTGAAAGATTATTAATGATATGACATTTACACAAATTGATTACTTTCAGATAAACATATCTGCTTTTGTATTTTACTACAATGTACCAAGTATGAAATAAACAAAACAAATTAAAATGACGTAATATTTACTTAATTATATTTTTAAATGATTTAAATGTGAATTCATGTTTAATTATTAATACAGAGTTAATACAATATTTATGTGTTGTAGTCGAGATTCCTGGGTTTATCTCCATGAAGTTTTAGGAATTGTAGAACCTTATAAAGTATATCTCGAGAAGTTTGACCTTAAAACAGAAGTAAGTTGTATTTTATATGGTAGATAGAAAGATATAACAAATAAGTGGAATTATAACCTTTTTCACATTTCAATAATACAGAACATACAAGATGATTTAGAGAAAGGCATCCTTAATGGTAACCTTGCTAGTGTGTTTTTGTTTTTTTTGCCAATGAGTTAAGAGCTTGTCCATGAGAAAACCATGCAATATGCCAAAAATTCGTCCGGAAGCTAGTTTCGAAATATAATGTTATGTGACATGTATCTGGAAGGGTTAAAGCTTGACTAAGTACAAAGATGTAGGAAGTTCAAAAGCACCATTTATGACCATTGTCACAAGGAAATGGGAATTGAAAGAACATTCTACAGATAAAAAAACAGTGCCACCAGTACCACATAATTAAACCGTTTTCAATATTTTTTTATTTCAGATGTACCATTACATAGAGAGACTGATTCACCATGCTGACAACAACAAAGAAAAACTTTTTGATCTACAGTTAGCAGATTCCTTGTCAAAGATATTCTCAAAGGTATATTTATTTCTCTGAGCTGATATATATTGAAAGTTGGTTACTTAATGGCCATTAGCAAATATTTCATAATGAGAAAAAATTTACAACAAATACAAAACAAAGGTCCTGTTATAGGAGCTGCAACAGATGAAGGTCGTAAATTTGGACTGACACAAGAAAATTGGTATTATATTGGATAGGGACAGGTACGGATATTTGGTCTTACAACAGGCCACCTATGGACCTCTGAATATGCTTTAACATGCAAATGCATGGGGATTCTCTGTCTGAGCTGATTCCTTGTTGGTTATGTTCTCACAGTTAACCCACCCTATCTGAACTGATACATGGTCATTAACATTGTCACAGTTAACTTCTCTGAGCTGATTCCTAGTCAAAAATATTTCTACCAATAACTTATCTTTTTGAATTAGTTTCTTGTCAAAAATAGCCCTACAGAAACTGACCAGTCTAAACTTCTGATTCCTTGTCAAAAACATTCATCCAAATATTAAAAACAAGCATACATGTACCATTAGTATGAAAATAAGGAGATGTCTGTATCAACTATCTACTAAAAACCAAGTTTTGAACATTTTACCATAAAATATACATATACATTTGATTATAAATAAGTTTGATTCAATGTTCAAAACATCTTTACAGACAGAGGAAAAGAATATTATCAACTATTATAATTAATGCACATATAATCCAATTTATCCAATTTCTGTAACATTTTTTAGTAATTTTTTGTATTTTATTTTTAGGAAGTAGATAAGATTCGACAAATTGGAGCCTTTCCTGCGAGGAATTATTGTGCTGTACCTCCAGCTCCAGTTATGAAGATCAGTGCTGGTTCTCCCAAAAAGTCAATGCAATCACCCAGGGCATATTTCCAGCTTCCTGATGGAACAAATCCGTATAAAACTCATGTTTCGGTAGGTTGTCCTTAAGTTTTGTAACTTCTTTGTATAATTGTAATGAATTATAAAAGGACCAGAAGAAAACTCTTCATGTTTGTTATATTGAGAAAAATGATTAGGAAAATAGAAAACAGTCCCCTTTATGCAATTGAAAATGTCTCTTCATAATCTTTTTGTGTCATAAGTGCTTTTCTAGATTAAAAAAAATATGATAAAATCCAAATGGATCGTAGATCAACCATGCTGAGGAAGTTGGAATTTTGGTTGACTATTAATTACTTTATTTAGGAACAGAATTTAGAATAGTATATTATAAATCATGTCAGTACTGAACTGCTGACTCCTGAAATGATGATACTCTTATGGACTAACGGCCTATTAACCTAGCGCTAGTATATGAAAAAAACAATATATAAATTTTGTATTTACAAAGTGTCCAGATGTTTTTCTTTTCATAGTGATCTTAAGTCTATAAAACATATAAAATTTACAGTGTTTGTCAATATTATATTCACCAAAGGGATGTACACATAAAACATGCAGAAAAATAAAAAAAAATACATTGCATATTTTCAGCACAGAGAAGATAAATACATGCTGGCTAAACCATTAACAATAGGAGATATGAGCAGATCAATTGCAGATGTAGCAGCAGAGTTAGCTGCTCGTAAGTACACAATCTAATATTACTGGAGAAATAGCTTTCCAAATCTTACATTTAAACCTGCCCTGCTGTAGGTAAATAACAGGTCTTGTAAATGCTTGACCCTGTCTGTCTGTCTGTTTGAAAGAAATTGGTAAGAAAGCTTATGTCAAAGTTTTTACTTCTTTGAAAGGGGATGTGTGAAATTTTACAAGGATAATTTTGTCTAACTTTTCTTGGCTTCTGTCAAAGGGAATGATTAAATATTTGATCTGGAGCTTAATAATTTTGAGTAGTAGTTAGAAGGCAATTTTTATGATAGCTGTGCATTCACTTCCCAGGTTTTGGTCTTGTTTAATGTATAATTAACAATCTTATTCATTTGACAATTTTGTTTTGTATTTTGAAGTCATTTTCTTGTTAAGTGTGATGACTTGGGGCTTTAAGATACTCTCTAGGTTCTCTGTACTGTTCATGTTCAGTTGTTGTATCCAGAATGTATACTTTTCATCTTCTTTTGCTTATATTTCAGATATTTTTTAAATGACATTTTCTTGCAAATTTGTAGTGGTTGTTTGTGTATTGTTATCAAGTTACTTTGTTTAAAATATGTTCTCTTCTCTAGATTAACGTATGCGCTGAAGACCCATTGGTGTGTTTGTTGTCTATGTGACATATTCCCCATTTCCATTCTCAATTTCATTTAAATTTCTTTAATAAAAAAACTTTCAGAAAATAAAAAAAATATGATGTTTCCAAATATCTGACATCCTATTAACAAGAATTTTAATTCTATTTTTAAATAGGAGAGTCTATTTGGAGTCAGCATTATGGAACAGTAACCCAGGCATTAAGGACAGAAATACCAGAAGATGATGAAGTTAGTATTATAAAGTATTTATTAAGATGCTACATAAGTAAGTGGCCAAGGGGTCAAATATTGGTATTTACTTACATAACGAAAAGTGAAATTATTTCAGAAATATTGGAGGATTAATGTAAAGGCCAACATTATTCTTGTGGTCTTAGGTTGGACTGAACTATGTTATATTTTTTATTTCAAATGTGTTACATTACATAAAAAATAAGTTATATAAAAAGCTAGCATTTTTCTTTGATTAAAAGGAGAGGATTTTCAGTTACAAAATATTACAATTTGTATGCCATTTAATTTGACCAAAGTCTTATGTTTAATCAGAAGATTATTTAATCATTTGATTTTAACTTTGTAGGAAAAACCTGAAAAGGAACCAGTATCAAAAGCTTCAACGCCCAGGAGTTCTCTGACGTCTCTGTATGGAAAGAAAGAGAAAAAGACTCCTAGAATTGAGGTCAGTTGGAACACATAAATATTATGAGAAATTTTTTTCGAAATCTAACTAAACTAAGATAAAATAATGACAACTAATTAAAATTCTTGGGACACATGCCACATCAAAATTTTATACGGCATAGTTGTGCTATTATATACTGGATGTTTAGCTGTTTAAATCATAATTAAACTTATGAATACTTCTACAAATGTATATGCATGGTGAATGAAATTTCAAAATCAACAATAGCAAGTTAGTATATGTGTTTTTTTAAGAAACCTTTTTATTTTTAGAAGAAAAAGTAATAGATAAAAACTTTCACATTTTAATGTGTTTTAAAGACCCTGCCTGCTTGACAAATTCTTCATAATGAATTTTAAAACCTTTATACTTACAGTTATATACATTTTCTGAGGAAAGATTCATTATACACTGACAAAGATTAATAGTATTTGTTTATTACAGGAGGAGAAAGTACTTGTGATGACTGGAAGAGAAGCCGTAGAATACTTCGCTAAACTTCATCATGTTGGAAAAATAGAATCAATTCATTTTAACATAGTTCCACATAGACATTATAATCCCTATGACTTGATATCTGTACAGAAAAACAAGGTAGATTATATCTATAAAGACATTATAACCTGATATACTTCTGTAATCGAGTGTTGTTTTAAATTAAAGATATGTGTACCTGAAAAATGACTTTAATGAAGAACATTCCCACAGAACCATGTACATTTACTTGGAACATATTTTATAACAGCAGCCATTTCAAGCTCACTTTCAGAGTTTAAAAGGTTTTGTTTTGGAAGAAGTATGTTTTGAATAAGTTTTGAACTCTTTTACATATGTAAATGTAGGCATTCTAGGCAACAGTTTAGATTCCCAAAGGGAGATAATTTGTATTTAAAGAAATATGCGTGTGTAAGAAGAAAGAATAACAGCCAAAAAGATGTTTAAAGATGAAAATATGACAGTTTATAATAAACTTAATTATATGCAAACATTCATTAATAATAGATCAATAATATGATTGTTTTTCAAACAATGCTGGCTGACAAGCAAAGAATCTCTAGAAGTCAATCTTTCTACTTTATAATACTAGACACATGATGCTATTTTTGTTTATATTTTACAGGTGAACACAGAACATTATGTATTCTCAACATTTGGAGTTTTACATGTGTACCCAGATCAACCTTCAGAAACTATGAGTTTATCTGATTGGCAAAGAGAAGCAGTCCTGTGGAATGCTGTTTCTAAAGTACCTTTCTTCAAAAACTTTCTCGTCATGAAGATGTTTCAAAAGTAGGTTTCTGCTTATTAGATGAAGAAGAAAATAATGAAATAATTAGTTTAAAAAAATCAGAGATAACTTTTTTCTGTACCCTTATTTATGTTACTTTGCAATGAGTGTAATAAATAAGATTAAAATCGGTACAAAAATTAATATACTGTACAGAAAATGTTAAAGTTTTTACTATGTAAGTTGATTACAAATGCTGGTAAGAAAGTTTAAGCTGCATTCACAAACATTTTAATGCATTCATTCCTTATAGTTGAAAGGATTTTTCTGCTTTCAATTTGCATGATATTTGTTGATTTGTTGATGGGGCACATATTTTTTATATAAATCTATTTAAAATTATTATTATTTTAAACGCAATAAGTTTTTTGTACTGATATAAGATGGTTTCCTTTGTAGATGGAGATACAATAGAAATACTTTAGATTTTATGAGGAAAAGAGAAAAACTGAATAATAGATTATTGCAAGCTGTTCCTGCATTTGGTGCTGCTCTCATACAGGTTTCAAGGTAATGGAGGAGTGTCATTCTATAAGTTATCGACTTGTAGACCCAAATGGAGAAAAAAAAAACACAAAAATCTAGTTCACTTTCACATATTCTCCAGAAACAATTGGCCGTTTCAGAATCTAAAGCATCATGGGTAATTTCATTGTTCGTACCCCAAAGTGAAAATAACGTTACGTCATTGGTTGAATTTCGATTGTTTAGGACGTTTTAAACCAATCAAAACGCTTTGGTGTACGCTTTTGAAAATATTACCCAGGATGCATTAGATTCTGAAACGGCGAATTACATACAACATGTTCTTGAACAAATGGATATCTGACAGTTTAACAAAAAATAAATTCATTTATCAGCTTTTATTCATATAAATTTATATATATATATATATACATGTATACTGATAGTTAGAAAAAAAAACCAATTTAAGATGAAGAGATGTGGTATGATTGTCAATGAAACTACTATCCACCAAAGTTCAAGTAAAGTGGATGTTAGCAATTTAAGGTAACCATACAGCCTTCAAAAATAAGATAAACACATATTGTAATGTTGGCTGCAAAAGACATGAGCGCTAAATGAGAAAAAATGCCTGTATTCATAGAAAAAGCACAGCTTTTTTTTATTTTTTATTTTTCCAAAATGAAAAATTATGTGAATATTTCTTCTTTTGGTATACTGTAAAACACTCATATTGATAAAAATTACAAAATAATAATTAGCTTGACTAAATTATTTTGACATATCTGTCATTTGAGGTTTTGGTTTTAACATATTTGTGGATTTGTATTTAATTTACGTCAGGGGTGGTGTTATACTTCTTCTGTAAACTTGTGTCTGTAATTTTACCATTGTATATTTCAGTGTTAATGATATAGTACCTTTTAGCTGGAGATTATAACGTTTATTTTTTTACAGGTTACTAAAAGAACTTGTCACTGTTAAATTTTTACCCATTGAAAAAGAGTAAGTACACAATGCCCATATATATATATATATATATTGAATATGAGGAGGAATGTAATCTACTTACATAGGAAAATATCTCACAAATATTCACAGATCTATCATATATATTTCCATACTTTTTAGATGTTGCACATCCTCTATTGAAAACAAATAATTCAGTCCTGGAAATTATATTTATTCTAGCTTCAGCAGCAAATATCCTTAAATCAATTTCTTTTATGACTATTGTATTTAACATATATGTTTGTCTTTCAGTAAAGTATACTTATTACCAGAATTTGAGAGTGAAGTCAACTACAAGAACATGCAAGCAGAGAAAGTAATAGAAAAATTCTTTGGGTAAGTAGAATATTATATAATTTATTGATTGAAGAGTATTGACTTTTACTGTCAGAATTCTGGTGTCATAAGATACCAAAGGGCAGATTGAGGTGGGCTAGGATATCCCTACTCCCCTTTTTATGGAGCAAGAGCTATTACAAGTTTTACTCCTAACATTGTCTACTTTCCTTCCCCCTATTTTTTCAAAATCCTGGATTCAAGTCTTTGTAATAATTTTGGTTGTAAACTTCTTTTTACATTTCTAGACTTCAGGTGATAAATGTCAGTTAGATCGATGTTACAAATCTCTTTGTTACTTTAAAACAATAGATTGCAAGGAAATCATTAAAATGTTTAGAATGTAAAACCTTCCGCCAAAACTAATATTGTAGAAATCCTGAATAGAATATATTACCATTACAGATATTGTAAGATGATGGTGGATGTTACTGCTGAAGCATCCTTCAAGAAACTACATCACTGTGAAGAACAAGTCAAAAAGAAAGCTGTATTGTAAGTAACCTCTTTATATATATCAACAGGTATTAGTATAGATATAGGAAGATGTGGTATGCATGCCAATGAGACAACTCTCCATCTAAGTCACTATTTATAAAAGTAAACCATTATAGTTCAAGGTTCGGTCTTGAAAACAGAGCTTAGGTTCACACCAAACAGCAAGCTATTAAAGGCCCCCAAAAATTACTCGTGAAAAAGCATTAAAATAGAAAAACTAACGGTCTAATCTATATAAAAAAAAACCGAGAAACATGAAACACTTATGAACTACAACAACAAAGAACAACTACTGAACAGCAGATTCCTGATGACTATAATAATCTGAGATTACGTATACTCTCCATGTTGTTTAACACAACAAATAATTTGTTTGATTAGAATTATATTAGAATTGCTATTTGTTAAACTGAAACATAAATGTTAAGAAAGGATTCAGGATATCTACAGAAGTATATTATTTATTACTAAGGAAAAAATAGGGGATATTTTTTTGGTAGATATTAAAGTCATAAAATAAAATATAAAGTCCGATTTGTTTAGTTTGTAATAGGTGCCATACTAATGAGATATTTAAATATTCCAGTTCTAAAGACTCCCTTCACCTGCAGAGGATAAAGCATGAACAAAGACAAGTTAACCTTATTAAAGCCAGGAATGAAACAGGGTATGTGTGTTCTTTTTAGATAATTTCTAGACTTGACAGATTGACTGTTGACATTATAATACATAACCATTACAAATGTTTAATTATTTATCACTTTAATAATTTGACATGAGGCAAAAGTTATCCGCTATATATAATTTATTTATACTTTTGATGAAAGTTCTAAAATCATGGAAATTCTGTCTATTCTCGATTTCAAATATTATGTGTCTAAGTAATTTTCAAAGTTTTTGGCATCCCAACCTCCTTAGATATTTTGAAACTTTGTATAATTCTGTATTTTGTTTCAGACGTCTTGGTAACTTTGTCAAGCTTACAGATCAGCTGATTGTAGAACATATGTATGAGATTTGTAAAACACAAGTTATACAGTTTGTTAATGAAGTGTTGAAGAACCATTCAGAAACAGAAGGTTTCTTCAAAGTTTTCCTGGTTTTTACAAAGCAAGGTCAGTAAACAGATAGTATTATACCTTATGATCTTATAGTTGATTTCTTATTGATAAACTGGTAATGTCACTGGGTTTGATAATTAAAATATTACAGGATCTGGAAAGTCTGATTAAATAAAATTGATGGTGATGAAATGTTATCTTATAAAGGTACTAAAGTTTTGGATCAAACAAATATGCATATAAATAAAAGGAGATGTATGATATGATATATATCATGAGGCAGCAACACAAGAACAGACATTTAGAGGTCAATATATAGTCCTCAATATTAGACAGGTGTCTGAACAAAATAAAATAACGTAAAGTAAATACCTATATATAATGAGGAATAATATATGAAAATATTTGTTAAGATATTTTTACAAACTTTAAAGGTGCATGCAATTTTATCTTGTTCTAAAATTTATATAGATCATATATTTTTGTTTAGATACACTTGGACTGTCACCAAATAAGGACAAATTAATAAAAGCATTATCTAGTACTCTGAAGGGCATTCCTAAGGTGCTGTGCTCTAATGCAATTCCTATAGATGGTTCCCTGCCTGATTATCAATCTGAGGAAACAGATCATATTAAGTCTGAAGCTGCTGAAAAGTAAGTGAGGAGATAATTAATCCAGTAGTTTATTTAATTATGTTTTGTTTTTAAGTAAGTTATGTGTTTTATGATATATGTTTTTATTGTATTTTTAATGTACAATAGTTGAAAAGTGTTTTCTTTTCTCCTTCTAACACATTTATGGAAGAGATATCTTTAGTCATTATCAATTTCAAGTAATGTTAATGCTTAGACCTTGTTACCCATTCTAGACATCATTTTCATTTAATATGAAGATAATTTTTATGACGTGATCTATTTTTCTGTAGCTGGCAGCTGTGCATTACAGGTTAGCAATATTTGGCATCAATGATAAGACCTTATCAGCTAGTCATTATCACTTGATGTTGACCTTCTTTTCATGCTTCAGTTCTAAGGTCAAATGTACCTGATCAGGTCTATACCTAACTCACTATATATAAAAGAACAACAAAATTTGTAAAGTGGATTAATTGTGAGTAGTATACAAACGTTAGACACATGTTATATGACCTTTATCCTAAATTTCACATTTAAGAAATATGTTGTTTTGAATTTGATTCAATATTGTTTAGTTTTAATTTGCTATTTGAATTAAATACTCTCTGCTTATTCTTAATTTTTCAAACATATTATATTATAGGCATGAGAGAAGAAAGAGTACAGCTGCTGCCACTATGGCTTCTTTAAGACGAGAGAGTTTAACTGCCCTAACAGTAAGTTCTCAAAGACGGGACAGTGTGTTACCAGCTCAGTCACAGGCAGGGGAAACAGTGGCAGGTGATACCATTATAGAAGAGGAGAATCAGGTTACTAAATCTATAGCAGGAGGAGATGATGAGGGTATTGGTGTACCTGATTTACCTCAGCCCGGTAAGTGGACTAATCTAAGATATTAAGTTCAGTGCACATGCTCACTCATGTTCAATGGAAAGTAAGATGGCATGATTTGAACTGCCTGAGCTCATGTTTAATTATAACCAGGTGTATTAATATGTATATGATCTGCCAAATGATTAGTTGAGAGAGTTAATATTGCATATGTGATAGTGTAGATACTAAAAAGGGAAAAGCCTGTTCAACATGTTTGATGTTGACTTATTGGGATACAAATTCCTACTTTAAAATCGTAATAAAATTCTTTACCCCTGAAAAAAAATTGTAAACATGGATTCATAAAGGATAATCTGATTCTCTTTTGCAGATATAAAATCTAAAGAGGAGGATGAATTAGGTATTGCAACCCCAGACTTGGTACTTCATGATGATTCTACACAGCTAGTGGTTAAAGGAGAAGGATTCATGGGACAATACAGTCCTCTTACTAAGGCTAATTTAGAGGAGAAATTACAACAAGAGTAAGTACACAGCTAGTGGTTAGAGGAGAAGGTTTTATTGTCTCACCTTGACAGAGTCAAAAAGCGAGACATAGGTATGTTTTCGGCAACGGCGTCAACAATGTATTAGTTTGTGATTAGCTCAGTTTTATGGGGAACCACTAGTGGTAGGTCAATGGTAATTGGTATGCAGATGAATTACCATTGCCACATCTCATTACCATGGAGATTATTTAGCTTCACCCCCTCAGTCATGGTCTATTGACTTTTAATGGTTTGCTTACTTTACATGTATTAGTTTGTGATTAGGTCAGTTTATGGGGATCAACTTGTGGTACATCAATGCTTTTTGGTATGCAGATGTGTTAGCATTGCCACATCTCATTGCCATGGAGATTATTTGGCTCAGCCCCCTCAGTCATGGTCTATTGACTTTAAATGGTTTGCATTATCAAAATTACAAAAAGGAGAGACATATCTCTGTGATAACAGTTCATGGGACAATACAGTCCTCTTACTAAGGCTAATCTAGAGGAGAAATTACAACAAGAGTAAGCACACAGAAATCTTTTTTGATAAAAAAAAACCTTTTCTTATCTATTGCTTAAAACATCTCTTTCTGAAAATATTAATCAATGTTAGTAAAATGAAGATAATTTGACCTATTATGTTATGATCAAAGAAGATTAACGTACCATATAATTTTTATTTTAAAATGAAGCTTATAATGCATCAAAGTTTTGCTCATTGTTGGAGGCTGTGTGGTGGCTTCTTGTTGTTTACAGACTTGGTCCTTCTGACTCTAGAGGGTAGTTGTCTCATTGGCTATCATATCACATCCCCCCACTTACAAATAAGTACTTTGTTTGTTTTACAGTAAGGTTTATTCAGCTGCCATACAGTTTCAAGAAAACCTGATGTTAGAAGCTTTAGATGAGATAGACCAGTACTGTAAACATCATAGCTGGCTTAGTGAGATACATCACTTCTGTAAAAAATGGAGTGATAAATCTTTAAAGGAGATCAAAGGAGTCCCAGCATTCCAAATAGAGGTAACACATTTGTTGTTCCGTGCAAATAGAGGTAAAACATTTGTTGTTCCATACAAATAGAGCTAAAATATTTGTTCCATGCAAATAGAGGTAAAATATTTGTTGTTCCATATAAATAGAGACATTTTTGTTGTTAAATACAAATAGAGGTAACACATTTTTTGTTCCATGCAAATAGAGGTAAACTATTTGTTGTTCCATACAAATAGAGGTGACACATTTTCCGTTCCATACAAATTGAGGTAACACAGTTGTTGTTCCATATAAATGGAGACATTTCTGTTGTTCCATGCAAATAGAGGTAACAAATTTGTTGTTCTATACAAAAAGAGACATTTTTGTTGTTCCATACAAATAGAGGTGACACATTTGTTGTTCCATACAAATTGAGGTAACATCATCTTTGTTGTTCCATACACATAGGGGTAACACATTTGTTATTCCATACAAATAGAGGTGACACATTTGTTGTTCCATACAAATTGAGGTAACATATTTGTTGTTCCATACACATAGAGGTAACACATTTGTTATTCCATAAAAATAGAGATGACACATTTGTTGTTCCATACAAATTGAGGTAACATATGGCCACAGACCACAATTAATTCCTCTATCAGTTCTTAAAAACGTTTTGTATCATTAAAAAAATTGCACCAATCAAATGAAAGTGAAAATCATTTCTTTTCATGTAGTTTGACAAATTAATACAAATAGATCATTCAGAGAAGATGTTAAAGTAAAAATTCAAAATTTGCTGAAATGCACCTTTTAGGCCACAGACCACAATTAATTCCTCTATCAGTTCTTTATAACTTTTTGTATCATTAAAAAAATTGCACCATGCACTTTTGTCAAATTTTTTGTGTGTGTAATGTAAAGCCCTAGTCCAAATATATATCCAAAATTCAGAAAGATTGAAACAATCACTTTTACAAATTTAGCCAATACACATCCATACCCCTATTGACAAGTCAAGAGATGTTCCGAAAACTGTAAATATGACCTTTTTGCACTTGGCCTAATCACTCATTCCATATCAAAATCAGTTTAAATACAACATCCAAAAATTTATTTCACCTCTCTTCTTTCATTTCCACCCAAAAAAATCTAAGAAATGAGTGAGGAAGGGAAAGAAAAAAAAATAAGGAAAAATACACTCTAATTAAAAGGAACTATATTCGTGGACAACAAAAAGCGGGGTCATTAATTGTGGTCTTGGGCCTATTAGGGGCCTAAAACTTGACCAATTCTAATAAAACTTGGCATGATTTAAGCTTAAAATTGAGAATGGAAATGGGGATATAATAGTATATTATAAAACAGTTTACAAAGTTTCAAAGCCATATGATACCAAATAAAAAAAATGTGGCATTTTTTATATCTGAACTTTGGGTGTTGAATTGTGGCGTTGAATTAGAACAATTTCAACTATCAAATTTGAGCTTCTTAAAACCAAAAGATACCAAAACTAACACTTTTTAATGTCTCTATGTATAAGTTATCATCTATTTAAAGCAACAGATAGCATACTTCATGTATCAGACTTACGAAAAATGGCCAGAAGTTAATTTTATATGAGCCTGTGCCAAAAAATAGAGGTTTTCAAATAAAGTGAGGCCTTATATCAAATGTAATATTTTTCACTAACCACAATTTTCTGAAGTTGTTAAGTTATCACTATAACTTTAACATGTTATAAATGTACTTTTAATGGTAATATAAGTTTCAAATAGCATAACACATGTGGATAAAATGGTCTTTAGCAATGTCAAGCTTAAAAAAACAGGTTGTCAATTTAGGCCGTTCCCCACATTTGCATATTAAAAAGCATATAAATGATATGGGAGATGGAGATATGCTTCTTTTTGCTTAGATATGACAAAACATGGAGCCTGGATGTAACAAGACTATCACTTTCAACTATATATGTAGACAGTATGGTCTGATGCAAAGTTTATCAACTTTACTGTTTAAAACCTGAATGAAATTTCAGCCTCAAAAGGCAAATATTTTAACCACTAGCTATCCAACAGAAGAAAATAAAGGTAGTCTGTGAAACAGAAATGGTTAAACAACCAGTAATAAGTGTTTTTGATATAGATTCAGTGCAATCTGTTTAGGAATACAACTTTTAAGTGCATAGAACTTCACATTTCACCTGCTACGTATACTGACTGTTAGACTTAGACTGTTAAAACAGCACATTTTGCACTCTTTTTATGTTTTTATCTACTTTTTTTTGTGTTCAGAGTTCACAAATGAGTAAAACAACTGAAATAAATACCACAAACACAAATAGATATCAGAAAAAACCTGTCAGAGTGAAATTAAGCATGCTGTTTTTGCAAAAATATTGAAAAAAGTGAAAAAGCTACAGTTTGGTCATTTAAGGAGGCTCGAGGGTATAAAAATTTCAGAAAAAAAATAAACATTTGTTTTTCATTACAAATTTTATTTATTACCTTTTGTAGTTGTTACTTTATCATATGGTACAAAAAACATTCAAAACAATTAATTCGTGTTGGCCCCAGATGACTTTTAAAATGTAAACATCATTAAAAAAGTTCCAAATTATCTCCCTTTGGTAGAAAAATGCCATTTTTTGGCTTTACAATTGAAATATCTCTTTTAACTCATCGGTGACCTATATTTTTTAATATAATTACGATATATGCTGTACTTAAACTAAATTATTGTAAAATTTGAGAGATTTCTGTAATAAATTTCTTTTTTTATTTCGATATTACCTTTATTTCTTCTATTTGTTCAACAGAAAAAAAAACACTTTAAAAAGATGTATGCTTCTTTCGAAGGCAGATTGGGAGCGCAAATGAACGGTGACCCCATTTTTTTATTTCATTTTTCTATTAACTACATGTATAAGATAAAGTTCATTTATAGAAAAATATAGAGAAATCCTATATAAATGATTTAGACCCGCGAACCCCCTTAACCTGAAAAGTGACTTTTTCACAAAATTTCAATCAAATGAAAGTGAAAATCATTTCTTCTCATGTAGTTTGACAAATTAATACAAATAGATCATTCAGAGAAGATAGTAAAAATTCAAAATTTGCTGAAATGCACCTATTAGGCCACAGACCACAATTAATTCCTCTATCAGTTCTTTATAACTTTTTGTATTATTAAAAAAAATTGCACCATGCACTTTTGTCAAATTTTTTGTGTGTGTAATGTATAGCCCTAGTCCAAATATATATCCAAAATTCAGAAAGATTGAAACAATCACTTTTACAAATTTAGCCAATACACATCCATACCCCTATTGACAAGTCAAGAGATGTTCCGAAAACTGTAAATATGACCTTTTTGCACTTGGCCTAATCACTCATTCCATATCAAAATCAGTTTAAATACAACATCCAAAAATTTATTTCACCTCTCTTCTTTCATTTCCACCCAAAAATATCTAAGAAATGAGTGAGGAAGGGAAAGAAAAAAAAATAAGGAAAAATACACTCTAATTAAAAGGAACTATATTCGTGGACAACAAAAAGCGGGGTCATTAATTGTGGTCTTGGGCCATATTTGTTATTTGATAGTTGTTTTTGATACTTGCTAATGTAAGGTAATGTAAGGTAAAATAAAAATTTGCCTATTGTGGAAGCTCCTTGGATCAATTTTATGGCTCAGTTGAAAAAATAATTACTGAAATGTTATTTTGATATTTGTATTGAACTTGTTCTGACTATTGCAGCAAAAATTGAATGACATTAGAAGTTGGTCAGAGAAAGTGAAGATATTTGAGAGAAACTTCACCACAGAGAACGGTTTATTTTATGTGGACTGTTTAGCTGTACATGATTATTTAATACCAAGGCTGAATGATATCTATACAGAAGTAGGAATGTTTGTCGCTGAGGAAGCTACAACTCTCGCTAATAACTTCTGTGATGAAATGAAAGAAACAATTGAGGTAACATATATTTCTTATCTTCTCTGAACAGGTTAAGGTAGTAATTTGTTCTTTAGACATTTTTATAAAGACTTAGAACATTAGATCTGTATAATGAATGCTAGTTTTACAGTATGAAATAGTTTTAATTGTTGAAGGTACCTTATAGTTATGATGGAACAATTTTTGGTAAAATAATGATTTTTGGTAAAATAATGATTTTTGGTAAAATAATGATTTTTGGTAAAATAATGATTTTTGGTAAAATAATGATTTTTAGAAATAGATTGTTTAGGTGTAATAAGATTCTTTAAAAAAAACTATTTCCCAAGAAATTCTTCATCTCAATTTTCTACGCTCTTTGTTCATATATTTTATCAGAAACATGATAGGTCATTGATGTAAGTTAGTATAGTCACATGATGCTTCCACAAGGTGAAACCTTTGTTTAAATGTTTTTTTGTTTTTTTTTTGCAGAGTTTGAAAGATAAAAGTGATGAGATCGATGCATTTGCAACATATGCTAAAAACTTTAACCTGTATAAGAAAAACAGTCCTATATTTCAACAGAGATGTGAATATGTTAAATTGCTGTTTGAGGTATTGTAAACATACCAACATGTTTGGTTATTTAGTATAGACTTTAAAAATTACTTTCACTTAGATTTTTTTCTTCTTCAAACTACTGGTACATTTTCCGAATTGCCTGTCCAAACATTTTTAGTTTCTGTGTTTGTTACAGTTTGAAATGTTTAAATAATGGAATAATAAATTCATTGTTTCTCATAGAGAATTTCCTTTTTGTGAATCAAATTACAATTTTCCCTCAATCCACAAAAAATGAAACACACATTGAAATAATATTAATAATTCAACACTATTCTTGCTGATATGTCTCAAAATAATTTTTTCTTGAGATTTTTTCTGGAAAATGACAATAAAAGTGTTTATTATTTACCTTTCCTAGGTTGTTAGAATGACGTACAGACAATTAACACCTGAGGAAGAAAGAGATGACAGTAATGTCCGGGCTCGCTGGGATGAATTCATGTTAACCATGCAGGAGGCTGCAGTATTTGTTAACACTAAAACACCACTCATGACTCACCAGTTAGAAGATACACATAAGGTATGATTACCATGCATTAAAATCATTAAACACCACTCATGACTCATCATTTATGGTACAAAACACCACTCATGTCTACTCATGACTCACCAGTTCCTCCATTGCTCAATTTCATCCATTTGAGATCTCTGATAAAGTATGATGTACCACACATAAAAATCAATAAAACACCACTAATGACTCACCGGTTAGAAAATATACATAAGGTATGATGCACCACTTATAACATTGCACTTAGATATCCTCAAAGCACTAACTCGTTACTCAGCAGTGACCAAACACTCTTTGTGATTCATTAGTGCAACAAAACACATTACTGAGAAATAACCAAGTAAAATTCCAGACTTTAAAGAAAAAATTAGATATCTTTTAGCTTTTAGCTTGAGTCCGTTGAAAATAGTGAGGTTATCTGCCAGTAGCATATGACATTATTTGTTTCATAGAATAGACAAGTGGGACATTTGGAGGAGGGAGACAAAACTTGTATACAATTTTACCAACAACCTTAAAGTATTGATCTTATTGTGAATACAAATAAGATAGCATCAGGTATTCAACTGATACTGGCTATTTTATAAAATCTGTTAACATGATCAGAATGGAGGGGAATTTCTTTTTACTTTGATATAGAAATAGAAGAAAAGACAAAATATAATTTTGATACAATGGTCTGAATAAAAAAAATAATAGTTTTGCTTTGTATTGATAAATATGTATATATCTAAACAGCGACTTTCCAGAGCCAAGAATTTGAAACAGAAAATGAGAGCTTTGAAAAATCCCAGTCTTTATATGGTATTGTGGACAAGATGAGAACAGCTTTAATAATCATATGTTTGTCTTTACAGCTAGCTAAATAACCTTTCATTTAATACATTTGAGGTTTGTGGTGAAATCTTGTTGTGGTTTGTTGTTTACTGGAATGAATGAAAAAAGTACAAGATTGGGGAATGTATATGATGTTAACAGTCACAGATTTAATCTATTTTTAGCATGTCTCAAATCATTGTTATTGTACAATTAAGGAAATACTGTTGTTTTTCTCCTTTCACATTGTAGAGTGCTATGAGAGAAAGATTTTTGGTACACTAAATATTGTTTTCATTGTTGTATTTTTAAATAGGAGGTTATTTCAAGTTTTTGGCTTTCCCTGTGGTGTATTTTTTAGATCTGAAAAAAGAAGCAAAATCAATGGACAATACTTTATGAAAATTATTTGTGGTTTTATTGATGTTAATAGATAATTTGACAAAGGCTGATTCCTGTTTAATCTTTTATGAATTAGAATACCAATAATTTGTCTTATATTACATGTAAATATTACTTTAAGGTTAACAAGACCATTTTAATTTGATATAAGGATCACTTTAAAAAAGTTTGTTTTATGTGTTGGAATAATTAATCAAAAACCCCAAAAGTTTTTAGTGTATTACCGTTCTGAGATTTCAAACTTTAAAGTTTCTGTTATTTTGTATTGAGATCTAATAAATTCATATAATTTTACCTCTACTCAGCCTTGTTAGATGTTGCTCTGGATTTTTTCATTGTTTGATATTAAAAAAAATATTCTGTGAGTGTGACATTTTTTAACAGATGTTTTTTGCCTTAACTTGAATTTATTGTCAGTAAACTAAAATATTGATTTAGTCACTGATTAGCATGACTTTATGTGTTAGAGTGAATTAATCATTACAATTGTCATTTTAAAATTATACAAACTTACAATGCCAACATATATCAAATATAAAAAAAAAAAAAAAGAAATTATCTATTTGGGTAATGTGAATCTAAGATCTTTCAATAAAGTATAGGACATATGTTGCAATTATTTGTTTTAGTTTAGTTTAGTTTTTTCTTTCTTTTATTTTGGACTATTCTTGATGGCATGCTTATTGCAGGTTATTATAAATAGTTAAGTTAGTCATTACATCATTAGAAGCTATTCATTGCAGACGTTCAGAATTAACAGTATAGATTATGTCTTTTATATTTATTGTTTATTTTCAGAAACTGGATATGGAAGCAAGAGAATTAGCTAAAATGGCAACATCAGAACACTTCCTAGACCCAGAACAGAATGCTTCAAAGATCCTTATTGAAATGAGAAGAGTATGTCATTTACATTAATAACTGTAGTCCATATTGTAATTACACTGATTTCTGTGATGTACATTGTCTTAAACTTATAACTGCAATCTACATTATCATCACACAGGTGTTAATATTTTGTGTATAAAACTATTTTTCATAATTGTCTGGCAGTTTTCATATGATCTTGACCTCATTTCATGGTTTATTGGTCAATATTGAGATTTCTTTGTTTTGTCAGATTTTTATAAGACCGCAAAAAAATTTTGCGGTCGTATATTGGTATGACATTAGCGGCGGCGTTTTCGTTGTCTTCATCGTCCAAAGACATATTGGTTTTTCGCACTATAACTTTAGTTTAAGAAAATAGAAATCTATGAAATTTAGACACAAGGTTTATGACCATAAAATGAAGGTTGGGATTGATTTTGGGAGTTTTGGTCCCATCAGTTTAGGAATTAGGGGCCCAAAGGGGCCAAAATTAAACTTTGTTTTATTTCATCAAAAATTGAATAATTGGTGTTCTTTGATATGTTGAATCTAAACATGTACTTAGATTTTTGATTATGGGCCCAGTTTTCAAGTTGGTCCAAAATTAAACTACTTTGTTTGATTTCAACAAAAATTGAATCCTTGGGGTTCCATGATATGCTGAATCTAACCATGTATTTAGATTTTGGATATTGGACCATAATAGGTAAATGTCCAATTTAAAAAATTTCAGTTTTTAAGTTTAAGTTCTTAGACCACATTCATTCTGTGTCAGAAACCTATGTTGTGTCAACTATTTAATCACAATCCAAATCCAGAGCTGTATCAAGCTTGAATGTTGTGTCCATACTTGCCCCAACTGTTCATCAGGTTCGAACTCTGCGGTCGTATAAAGCTGCTCCCCATCTGGTTAGATACTATAATCAATAGGTCAACTATAATTGGTGTATGAAATGATTGTAAATGTACATATCTGTTTGTCAGGGGATTACTTGATCTTGACGTCATATTTATGGATCATTGACAATATCAAAACCTGCAATTTCCAGACTTTCAACATTAATTCAATCATTAGAACAGCAGTTGAGACATTTCAACAATGTGCACTCTTGTAATAAAATATATAAACAGGATGTAAATCAGCAATAGTATTAAATTTTTCATGAATTAAGTGAAATAATACAAACATTTCTGTTCATACCACATTATATTTATTAATACATGTATTATATTGACAGATCCGAGATAAATTTTACCATGTCCAGAAACAATTACACCAGGCTAGTAAGTGGAGAGAGGCTATTGTAGGTGAACCATATGATTTGACTTTCCTAAACGAGATCACAGTCAATATAGATGTACTGCAGGAGTTATGGAAGTATATTGAAGTCTCTAGACATGCTATCAAGGACTGGAAGCAAATGCTTTTCAAAAAGGTAAGATCTTATCAAAGTTATATTTACAAGGAACCACATTAGTAGAAGAAAAAAGTAAAATCATAAAAATACTGAACTCCAAGGAAAATTCAAAATGGAAAGTCCCTAATCAAATGACAAAATCAAATAATAAAACAATTTATATATGAACTAGTACTTTCTTTTTCTCTTTTTATAGTTTGTATTTCAATATTGTTTTTTTTTTTTGCTGAAATATTTCACCATAAATTATGAGGTCTTCTTCCTTGAATAAAGATTTCAAGAGAAAAAAAATTGAAGAATCAATTATGTTCATGTTTTATAATAGAAAAATATACTTTTAATTTGCAAGTTGGTATCAAAGGTCATTAGTACTTTGACCTGGCCATACATTCCAATAAAAGGAGAAGTATATTTTGATGTGGCAGAAAACCAACAACACAAGTGTCTATACAATATGCTCTTCATCATCCTGAGTCTGAAACCCTAGTGAAAAATTAATCAATAATAATGAAAATCTGCCACCATCACCAAAATCTCCAAATAATTAGATACAAAAACATATTAGGTAAGAAACTACTGATAAATGTTTTCATTACTTTGAACAGGCACATGTAAATGTTTTGAGTTTGTTATATACTTTGCAAACATTTTTAATAAATATTTTTCCTCTAAATACTTGAATAATGCTACATGATGTATACTGATGGTTACAGATGAATATAAAGAAGGCTTTAGAGAAAGTGATTGAATGGCAAGCTGCAGCAGCTCAACTTAAACCTTACCTAGATAGAAAATCTTCTCTTCCGGAGGCAGAAAAATTACTGAGTCATTGGTTTACATCACTCAATGAATTCAAGAAAGATCTACCGATACTTCATAAACTAGCCAATGATGCTTTGAAGGTATGTAGATCAACTGGCTGATGATGCCTTAGACATGTGTATATTTACCAATAATTCATAAAATAGCTGATTAAGCCTTAAATTAGTCTGCCAGTCTTTAAAAGGTGAATTGCCAAATAACTAAGGTAGCTGGGGTGCCTTCCTCCATCTTGGATTTTAAAAAAGCAGACAACAATCTGTCTAGATCTTAATAGGAATGTTTAGATTTGGCCAGTAGTATGTATTTTATATGTAAAACATTTGGTGTCAATATAGTAAGTATGTGTTTTATCATATTTACAGCTGTATTTTACAAAAAAACATAATTTTTGGTTTGATTCACTTTTTTTCAACTTTGCCATTTAAGGTGTAACACCACTAATTCAGGCCCGGCCAGAAAGCACATACCAGAAAGTAGTACATATTCAACACAAAATAGTTTCTACGCATGGACATAACTTTCAATATATTTAGAATATTTAATTAATTTTGGTATCAAATGAAAGCTGCATGACTGGTGATCATTGCAGAACAATTTTTGACTGATAAATTTGAATAATAAAAAAATGGCATAAAATTTAAAAAGGAGGGTACATTTTGCCTTTTTGTCAGATCGGAAGTACCTGTTTTGGTACATCCGAAGTTCCGGGAACCAGTTCTTTCTTATATGCAATGTAAGGTATGTTGATTTTTTCAGTACAGGACACCAGAAGGTGTTGCTTTGACATGCAATGATTGTCACTTTATTTGAACTTAAGATAAAAGAGCTGTGACCACTCGAAATTGAGGAATTTAACATAGAAAGCAATGGGGCCATTAATTAGTGGTGTACTTCCTTAAGATCATTTAAGGGGAGGTAACTCAGATATAAGGGGAAATAATTCTATAACTCTAATTAAGTTATATTTGCAATAGAATATGTTGTGAATTTACCTATTTTATTGTGTAGCAAGAAAACAAGTCCAGTGACCCAATTTTTTTTTAATTTATCTGAGAGCATATTATAAAGAGCTATTTTTTCATATTCATCTTTAAATTCTTTGGATGTATTTTTTTTTATCAAACAATATTGGGTTTTCATGCATACAAATTCTGACAATTTTGCACAACCTGTAGCCATGAAAAAAGCCTGGTGACCCATAAAAGGTCATTATATTATTGAAAATTACATGATGTAATTTATAAATTATATTATGACAAATTATTAAAAATTTCACTGGTTTTTGTCGAGCTTGGGACTTTTGTCGCAGAAAGCTCGACATAGGGAAAGTGATCTTGTGGCGGTGTCTACAGCCGAGGGGTTAGCTTACTTCTTAAAAGCTTTATATTTAAGAAAGTGGAAGACCTGGATTGCTCATACTTTGTGTATGGATGCTTCATGTTACAAAGTTTCCATCAGTCACATGTCCAATGTCCAAAAGTTAAGATTTTTTGTAATGTTAAATTCTCTCTTATTATAAGTAATAGGATAACTATATTTAGTATGTGCGTACCTTGCAAGGTCCTCATGCACGTCAGACAGTTTTCTATTCTATTGGGGTGTAAAAGCGTTGACTGAAGTACATTTTGTATGAAGCACGGAAGCGCTTCATTCTAAAAATGTACGCACGGTCAACGCTTTTACAACCCTATAAAGTTACAAAAAGAAGCATTCAATACTTATAATTACATTTTTTAGCCATGATCATGAAAACACGAATTTTATATATTTTATTATTTAATTCACCTGTGCACTTTATTGTTGGAGCACGTGTTATCATGAATGAAAAGTTGTATTGAGCAATGCAACTGCTTACGGAATAACATTTGATGTGCAGTTAGCCAATCAGAATAAAATATTATAATGAAACATACATCTAATGTAATTATTGTTCTCTTCTTTTCAGGAAAGACATTGGAAGGCCATATTTGTTGGCATGAATGAATCATATGATTCAGACAAACAGTTCACAGTATGTGATCTCTTGACCTATGACCTGGAAGAGAACGATCAGTTAATACACTCCATCTATCTTGGAGCTATAGCAGAATATGACCTTGAGTTGAAAATCAATCAAATAAGTAAATTCTGGGAAGAGAGAGAATTTAAACTAGCCAAACATATCCCAGATAGCGTCTTGAGTTCAAAAGGTAAAACAAACTGTAGCTGTTACCATGGTTTTATGCCTTGTTTCAGTTTTTAGTAGAAATTCTTACTGGGTGAAGGATTTTTAGTTTACTTTTTCAAATTTATTGAATTTTTATCTTTATTTTGAGATGAACAGACTTTGTTTGAACTTTTTGTTATTAGAAAGCATTTTAATCTTTTTTAAGAGTGATTCATTTGGTGTGAACCTTGCATATGAATGATGTACCGTATTTGAAGGAATCACCCTATTGTATCCCCCACTACATTTAACATATTGATCCCTTTGGACAATTCTTATTTACAAACAAGAAATAATATTAATTATAATCTGTATACTAAAATCACTTCCCCATTTTCATGTTCCCATTTAACTTGCATATAAATGACCTATCTATTTTACCGCCTTTCTTAATTGACCTATAGAACCAGAGTTGTCCTCAAACTGGTACACAATGCAAAATGATACTGTACGATATGCTCAAACTCCACCTACAGGTAAGAAAAGTGCATGCACTCAGCAACACGGAGGCTATTCTATATATCATAGTTGCTTTACGTAGTCACCACTGGTAAATCATGCATGGGAAACCTTGTCTTTAGTTGCAGGAGATTATAGACACCTAGGGAACAGTAGTTTACAATTTTGATTTTTCTGAAGTGGTTATGAAAATAGAATATATCATTTTTTTTAATGGTTAGTTTGCAATAAAATGAGTTCATACGTGAAAAAAGTTCTATATTATTGTATTTTATCATTTTATTGTTAAAAAAAAAACATTGAGAAAAATTAAAAAACGACAAGGATCCATGATTGGTCAAATAAAGAATTTCTATTTCTATCAAGTAAGTTTTACTACATATTAACTTTAAATGGTATAACTTATCACTCTCAGAATTCAAAATTGCAAACTTTGATACTAGTTGTGAAAGGGTTTTCAGCAAAAGATGTATTTCACAAGTAGAATTTCAATAGAACTCTCATTTCTAGGACTCTTTCAAGACTATTAATATGATTGATATCTTTAGTTGTTAAACAGATGTTTCTATTATTGATGAATACAGGGTCTATATTTGTTTTATAATTATTCACAGTATTCTTGTAATTGATATTCTGCTGTATATAGAAAATACCTCAGCTTTTCATTTTAATCATTGTACATATTTTGGATTAAAATTTGCCTATTTTTGCTGATTTCCCTAGTAATATGTAGATGTTGTTGAGGACTATAGATAAAGCATTTAAGACTGGTCAGTATATATATATATATATATCTCAAAGCAAACATTGCATGTATGTTGTATCAAATTGGTAATATATATGTATGACAGTGTTTATTGTTCAAGACTATATCAGTATTGGGACTGCATACATACTTTTTCAAAATATGCATGCACAGCTATGATGGGGAAATGTGAACAATATTTAACTGATAAAAGAAAATACAGGAATAATTCACTGGCTATCATATCAAAATCAAGGTTACTTATCTAAAAAATAAGAGTTTTCTGGTATGATTGAGGTTTTGAAAAGTTCGGGGCTTGGTATAGAGCAGTATTGTCATTTGCACAGTTAATATTAGATTTCTGGGTAATACTAATAAAGTACATAGATGTAGATAGTTATTGTATAGGATCAAGAAAAACAGCTCAGTGTAAATAATTTTGTTGGTAACATTTCATCTAAAAATGCTGAACATAAATATTCCTTTAAAGTGTCACTGAAAACGAAAAATTTTGGCAACAATTTATATGTATTTTAGACTTAAGAAGGATGCATGGAGATTTTATTTTCAAAGAGTTTTAATACGTTTAAATAAAAAGTTCTATAAATGGAAATCCAGTATGACTGGTACTTTGTTTAAAAGTAGATATAGAAGAATAATGACCATCAAAAGTATGAAGAACGAATGTGTATTAGATACATAATATAATTGTAATTGTACATAGTGTAGTTTTACTTTGTTACTAACAGAAGCTGAACGTGAATTGGACCTTCAGAGCATTGCTGGTAATTATTGTGTGATATCCCTCACCCCTTTTAATATTACCAGGTTGTAGGTATAATCCCATAAACATTTGTTATTTAATTGTTGTCACAAGAATTATTTTATGTACATTGTTGTTTTGTTTCAGATTTTGTTAACACTCTTTATCTTATGTGCCAAGATAAATTTTTCCAATTTTTTTTATAACAGTTTATGTTTAAAAAAATCTTTTGAAAAAAGCCTTCATTTTGCTGTTTAAATGATAATGAGATAAGTTTTGTCCAGAGTTGTTCTGTATGAACACATTCATGAGTATGTTTGGGGCATATAGAATTACTTTTGGTCATGAAATAAAAAAAAGTTGTTGAAAAAAAATTATAGATAAAATTTATTATGGCACTGTTTTGTTCACAATAAAAAATTCTTATCTTTTTCTGTCTGTTTTTTTTCTAAATCTAACTTTGATATTCTTTGTTTGTCTGTTCATATTTTTTTTAAATCTGACTTACTATGCAAATAGTGTACTACTTTATCTTGCTGTTAGAGACTTAGCATTAGATGACTTATCAAATAGCTACTCTTGGTACAAAAAATTACAACAATAATTTCATTATGAAATGCAGAACAATTATAGAATTGGTAACTCAGTATTTATTTTTGAAATAAGTAATTATAATCATAATTGAGACATTCCAATGAAAGCCATGTATTGCAATATTTATTTTTTCCATTTATATAAAAAGAAATTTCACAACAATTAATTGTGTATGCCGTTTGTTAATGGGGCTTTTAATATTTATGAATTTGGGATGGATTTGTGTTTAAACTAATAATTCATTACCATTTTAAAAATCATACAATATGGAAAGGTAACAGGACAATGACCCAGTACAATTTCATTTCCATTCACATTTTAGAAAATAAAAAAAAGATTTTATATGAAGTGAAACTTATGAATAAAGTATAAAATACATTTAGTAGAGAACAGAACTAACTTCTAATAATTTAACTGCCTTCAGATCATTTAAAAGTTTATTGTGTTATATTGATACCAAGATGTTAATATTGCTTTTATTTCTCTGTATATTCTATAACTTATTTAGGAACGATCATCTAATTATACTTGGAATATTTCTAGTTTACCATATCTTTCTTTATTTTAACTTGTATTTTCACATACTGGGTAATTCTTTTGTAACTCTGATATTAACGGGTATTTGTTTTACAAGCGTTCTGAATCTTCCAAATAACTTTAGTATTTGTTCGATTCTAGAACCTCCCAAGAAGCCATCAAGTCCACGTCGGCGTACAAAGTTAGAGAAGTACCGTCAAGAAAGAGCTGCTGCTTTGGCAGGAACCCCTAAAGGAATGAATGTTGCTGAAGATGATTTCTATAAACTTATTGAAGTAGATGAGCTCAAATATCAGTTACAGGTAAAGAAAATTCAACTATGAAGATAGAAAAAGTGTGCCATGCCACCATTGTAAGAGGGTAGTAATGCCCTTTACCATCAGGCGTCAAACTGTCATACGACTACTGTTAGAGGAAAATTAGTTAGAATTTTACTATGATTTGTTTATATATCCTTATCATGATTCATCAGAGGTCTCTAATAATTATCATTACCATAATTTTGAAAAAATGAACGTGATTTGTCAAAACAAGCCGATTATTTATAAAAGAAAGTGTACATTTTATTGTCATGCACCAAAAATTACAATTAAAGTCATGTGGCAACAATTTGTACCTTTATTCGTCATGAAGATACCCCATTACAAAACCTCTTGCAATACCACTTTTAAGTTTGTCAGTTAATATTTATTATTGAGGAATAGTTTTTTTAAGTCATTCCATGATGTTTGCTTTTTGGCCTAAGTATTTTATACCATTACTTTCTTTATTTCAGCAAAGTTAGCTTAATTGAATATTTTGATATTATATTTATATATGTGGTAAATGGACAGATAGTCACAGGACATAAATTCACAAATCATATAGGACAAAATGTCCTAGGACAAAAAGACAAAAAGTCTTGTGAAACTGTTAATTAGCCTTGATAAATGAAAATTTATTCAATGTTTAACATACAAAGGATATATTTCTTGGCGTCATGAAGCCGTTTACTTTGACATTTTGTTTTTTTTAACAATTATTTGATCATTATTAATATTTTTTGAATAAATTTTAGTTACAAAGTTGATGTATATATTATAGTTCAAGAAAAATACAAATTTTTTTTATTTGAACAAGTGTTTTCCTATTTAAAGAAAAATAATCTCAAAACTGAACTGTGACTTTTTGTCCATGACTTTTTGTCCATGACTTTTTGTAGGTAACTTTTTGTCCTGTGATTTTCTGTCCTACAATTTTGTATGTAAATATACATAAAACAGACTCAATCCAATTGATAGAAAAATGGACTCATATTAGTAACATATTGACTCTTTGTTGTAGGATACTCGTATCAGTATAAAGGGAATGATGCAGTCACCTTATCTGGGGGACATGAGACATTCTGTAGAATTCTGGAACAGTTCTCTACAACAGGTGGAAGAAATTACAGATCTTTGGTTCACCTGTCAGAAAAAGGTACGATATGATAGGCTTGTTGTACACAGCCAACAAAATAAATATCTGTCATGTATTTCATCTGGCTAAGAAACGTATGAAATAATTTGAAAGTGGTTTACCTGGAGAAAAAGGATATTGAAGACCTATGGCTCACCCTTTAGATTAAAGATAGATGAATAAGATTTATCTACTTTCTGCAACCTAACCACTTTGAAATCTTTAATCCAATTTGCATAAATATTTTTTTTTGTCAGAAGCAAGTGAATATTTTTGAAAAGTTTAATATCTTAATTGTATTATTTAACATTATCGCTATTTTGTGCATTTTTCCTTTAATCTTTTTTTTTGAGATAATTTTCATATCATGCTTTTAGCTTGAGATGGAAAATTATCGCTAGAAATAAAGAAGGCAAGTGGCGTTGCTAAGGAAATTGACATTGTCGTCATAGGCAAAATAGCGATAAACAGATTATCATTGGTCATCATCTTAATTTGATTGCTTTTTTCGCGTTTGCCATACCGGCTCAAGGGAGAAAATCAATCTCGTTGAGATGATCAAGGATCATCTATAAATACATTAATGAAAATATTTTAAATATTATAGAACTTTAAACACATTTTATTGTCAATAAAATTGAGAATGGAAATGGGGATTGTGTCAAAGAGACAACAACCTGACCATAGAAAAAACAACAGCAGAAGGTCACCAACAGGTCTTCAATGTAGCGAGAAATTCCCGCATCCAGAGGCGTCCCTCAGCTGGCCCCTAAACAAATATATACTAGTTCAGTGATAATGAATTCCATACTAATTTCCAAATTGTACACAAGAAACTAAAATTAAAATAATACAAGACTAAAAAAGGCCAGAGGCTTGACTTGACAATGTTAAGCCTGTGACTTTTGTAGCAAAAGCCAGACATTGCGATCCTACATTCTGTTGTGGGCAGCGGCGTCCACAAATATTTACTCTGTGGTTAAAAATTTTTGAAATTTTAATAACTTCCATAAACTATCCTGGTTTTTGTCAAGCCTTTTACTTTAGTCGAAAAAGCGAGACTAAACGATCCTTCATTCTGTCGACGGTGGCGGCAGCGGCCACAAATATTCACTCTGTGGTTAAAGTTTTTGAAATTTCAATAACCTTCTTAAACCATCTTGGAGTTCTAGGAAACGTGGACAGAAGCTTGTTTATGATCATAAGATAGTATCCAGAAGGAAATTTTGTAAAAATAAAATTCCATTTTTTCCGTATTTAACTTATAAATGGACTTAGATTTTCTGCCAGGAAACAACACATTCACTCTGTGGTTTTAAAATTTCAATAACTTTCTTATACTATTTTGGATTTGTACCAAACTTGGACAGCTTGTTCATGATCAAAGGCTAGTATCTACAAGGAAATTTTGTTTTCTTCCAGTAAACATTAAATTCAGTCTGCAGTTAAAAGTTTTTAAACATTTATTAGATTCATAAACTATCCTGGATTTTTACCAATTTTGGACAGAAGCTTCTTACAATCAAAAGATAGTATCAACAGGAATATTTTATTGATTTATTTCCTCATTTTTGTTGAGCATGCGATTTACAGAAATAGTAGGCGAGACACTGGGTTCCACGGAACCCTTATGAATTTTTTTACCACACTTGACCAGAAGCTTCTTACAATCAAAAGAGGAAAATTTTAAATATTTTTTTCCCCCATTTCTGTTGAACCTGCGACTAACAGCAAAAGTAGGAACCCTTACAAATTTAATTGATACTTTACAGAATTTATAAATTCTTTTTCAGTGGCTATACCTTCTCAAAGTATTTGAAAAGCCTGATTTGTTTAAAAAATTTGGTGGACAGAATTCAAAGTTTGAGAATGTTCACAAACAGTTCAAAGTAAGTTATTTATCTTTAAAATCATATGAGTATTGTTTGAATGCATTAGAGCTTGTTGATGTTTTATATTTTCTTTCCAAAGTTTACTATTATTACAGAAGTTCAATTTTAGTGAATATAGATTTGCAATATTTGCATGCAGTGCAAATTTCTGTAGAATTATATATATATAATGTTTGTTTATACAGACATGGTACATCAGATGAGTTTATTGTGAAAGCCTCAAAGGAGAATAGTGTTTGTGACACTTACCCTCTTGAGATTATTATCAATATTATAGAGGTCTGTATACATACAGTCCTTTGTGAAATGCTTACTCTTAGTTTTATTTTTCCTTTTTCTATAAAATGTGCATTGATGATGGCAATCGACGGTAACATTTGTGGATACCTATGATTTTAAACAAGGTTTTTTTACATTACACTGAAATTCATACATATAATTTGTAATAAAAGTATTGTATAATGAAAATTTTTAAGCATTTAAATGACTGTCTTTTAGGATTGGATGAGAGTAGTTTCCAATGATTAAATGACTGTCTTTTATTTGTAGGATTGGATGAGAGTAGTTTCCAATGATTCCAAAGTTTTAACTGTTGTCAACAGAAAGCGTGGAGAGAAAGGTTATCGACTATTACAGGGAGATAACCTCCGCACATTATTTCTTGGTTTGATTCAGTCTAAAGAAGAAATATTAAAGGACCTAGAAACACTTATGGGACTCTCTCGTATGGAGTTCCCACGTCTATATTTCATCAGCAATGAAGAACTAGTGGAGGTTCTGGGTATATCTAGAAACCCTAAAGCTTTGCAGGACTGTGCTATGAAAGTTTTCCCTGGAATACAAGATCTTAGTTATGCATTACCCTCTGGCATAGCAAGCATGAATACTAATTTGGATTTTGCATTAAATGGTAAAGATTGTTTGTCTAAATAAGTTTTGTATTTAGGAATGTTTATTATATAACAGGTACAAATTATCAAATAATTAACAATATATTTCAGTTCAGTAGCCGAGTAGGTAAGATGATATAAGTCACATGAGACACAGTAGGTCAGGGCTTCCAAAACGGTTATATATTCTGGACATTTGATTAATGTCCGGTAAAAGTCCGGCTGGGCAAAGCATGAAACGGTCATATACATTTTAGTTTTCAAGGCTTTTTCGGTCATTTTAACATAAGTCAAGATCTTTTTGACCCAACCTTTTGCCTTTAACATCTACACATTTCCGGTCATAAAAGTGACATGATGATTAATTACTATCAAAACAACCTCTACTTCAATACTTTCTAATTTTAATCAAGGCTAATTAGTTGTTGGACAGGTGATATCTACCTGTTCAGTTGACAGGTAAACTATGTTCAGTACCGGACATCGTATAAATTGATTGGTCTATTCACAATTATTTTCTTACATTTCAGCGGTTTGTAGCTCATTGATTTAGTCCAAAAGATTAAAATTATAAGAAATTAGTTTATCTACATGATTTGATAAAAAAATTTAAAAGGTTTAAATGAAAAATCGTCAGAACTACGTCGAATGAACTAGAACACGTGTGCGCATGTGCAAAGGTGGGAAATGATAATTATGCATCCTTTATTTCTTCAAAATGCTAAAATTATCATTGATACCTGTATCTTAACGTTCATTTCAAGCATTTTGTTGAAGAAATAACGTGGAAAGAGCTTCTTCACTCAGTCATGCTTTGCAAACGTACACGGATTTTACGTATCCGTTTACGGTCCATGTTTTACCATTGTCATGTCATTTTGCACAAATAAAGAGTCTATGGCAGATATGAGCACGCTGATGTGCACACTTTGAATGATACACTACCAATTTAACAGTTTACATCCAAACATCCAAAACAAAGTAAAGTTTAAAATCGTTTTTTAATCTAATGTCATTATCATTGGAATGGCCATCTGATTACCATAATTGCCTTTTGTGACTTAGTCTTAAGGGATTAAAATCGGGATCCAATATAAAATGTCCGGCTGGCTCAAATGTTTTTTGGAAGCCCTGCAGTAGGTAAGATGATACAAGTCACATAAGACACAGTAGGTAAGATGATATAAGTCACATAAGACACAGTAGGTAAGATGATATAAGTCACATAAGACACAGTAGGTAAGATTATATAAGTCACATGAGACAAAGTAGGTAAGATGATATAAGTCACATAAGACAAGAGTCAAAAGATAATTGTGATTATTTAGATACAGTTAAAATCATTTTAATTTAATATTAATTGGGATTTCACATTTCAAAAGTTGTTTTATTATCATTTCAGCTGACAAATTGGAGTTAACTGGAATGAAGGGATTATTGGAAGAAGATGTACCATTCTTTGTCAGAGTACAGGCACATCAGAAGGCAACCAAATGGCTTAAATGTCTGGAACAGAACATGAAGAATACCATGACCGTTATCCTTCAATGCTGTGTACAAGCCAGGATGGAAGAAGGTATTAAAAATGATTGTTATAAAATATGTCATTTTATATAGAAACCAAAATGGAGGTTTTTATGCCAGGATCAGTATGGTTAACTTCTAGTAAAATTAAAACTTTTTGTGTAACCCATTCCATATATTTTTTTCTGTAGATATCAGACCAAGGGTTAAATTGTTTATTGTAAAGGGAATTTACCTGATTAGACATTAAAAAAAACCCAGTAAATATCATTTGAAATACTTTGCTCAAGATACACCTCATAAAATCTGGCAAATGAAAAGGAAAACATATGATATGACAAAATTACAAATTACTAAGAAAAAAATGGTAGAGGAATTAGTTTCATCAAAATCATGACAAGGTCTCCAGTACAAAAGATTTCCTTTTGTATAACTTTTTTTCCAGAATTAGAAATTTTACCTTACAGAGAAGTTAGGCTTATATTTCAGTAAATGAGAAAGAGAGAAAAAATGTCCCAAAACAGACATTTCTTATTGTGCAAATCTAGACTGAGTCATTAAGTAATATAAATAAAATGTTCATGTACTCAAATTACAATGAATAGAAAAACATAAAATGAAGGTTGACACAATGTCTGATTGTCTACAGGATCTCGACAGCCAATACATCTATTAGAGGAGTTAGCCAAGTTAAATAAACCATTAACTCCTAGAGAACATGAGATAACCACAGACATTAAACAGACCTTCCGTCACTGGCTGTTACGTTTCCCTGTTCAGTGTGTCCTTGTGTCTGAAGCTATCCTCTGGGCAAGATCAGTTTCTAAATGTTTTGAGAAGGCAGACATTGAGGAAATGAAATTTTTAAGGTAATGCATAAAATCATTTAATATTTTTAATAGAAGCATCCTAGAATTAAAAGTAATAAAGATTGCTTTTGTTTAAATGTACTTTACTTGTATTGTTCAAAAGAGATTAAAGATAGATGTATAAATTTCATAGTTTCATTTGACAAAGTCTAAAATCACTAAATGATAAATTAATTCTGTTATTATTGCAAACTATTATATTTGCTTTTTTTATACTATTAACAGAAAATGATTAAAATTGGTAAATTTATGATATTTATACTGTTTTGAAATATTTATATGATATTACCAGGGTTTTCAATTATTGTTTAAATGTAACTTTGTGTGTTATAATAAGATGAATACTGTCCTGGTTGGGGTAGTTTATGAAATTGTTATTCTAATGTAACTTCACAATGTCATGATGATATGAACTCCACTTCTATAAAAATGTTATTTGATATATCTTTATGTGATGCTAGAATGAATACCACCTCCAAGTTAGACCAGTATGTGGAAGTCCTTAGAGAGACGTATGGTATGAAGGGAAATGTTGCAGAAGATGTCATGAAACGATTGAGTGTGTTATTGTGTAATCTGATAAAACAGACACTACATCAGAGAGATATGCTAGATAGTAAGTTGTGGTTTATATAAGATTCACAAACTGGTCTACATTTATCATTTGCTCCACAATCTTCTCTGATTTTTTCAGAAACTAAACTGTTTCTCATGAGTTGTTGAGGAGACCTTAATGACATCTATATAATGGCCACTTCAAAAAAAAAATCATTAATATTAATTCTCTAACAATTAAATGCTGCATTCAAGTTGACTAATGTAGTCTGAAAAACAGCTAATTAGCCTTGTTGAAAAATCTTATATTTCATATAGACATTGTGGCTTTTAACAGAGTTATAGCTCTTTGAATGAAAATCTTTTTGATGTGCCTTCTGTTGTAGCATACATATGATACATACATTTTTAAATGCTTGTTTTTACATTTTCACCTTGACATAGAAAATAACACTTGTATTCATATTTAGTGAGAATAATTAACATCCTTTGTGTATTCATATTTACAAATTTATTTGACTATTTAATTTTTTGGCAGCTTCACTGGAAGTTCTATATCATTGAGAATAGACAAAACAAGCCTGCAAACAAACCATGAAAATAATTATTACCTTAATTAAAAAGTGAACAATATAGAGCGTCATCTCCTTCATCTATACACTACATTTCTATTTATTCCCAGTGTGTTTACATACAATACATTATTTTGTTGCAGAAATGATTGCTGATGGAACTGATGATGAAGGCAACTTTGAATGGCAGGCTAGTCTGAGGTATCGTATGGACATCCATACTGTCCTCCGAGCTAAGACTGAAGCTGTAGATGTAGAGATACTACCATTTCAAGTAGGAAGGAAAGGAAGTAGAGTAAGAAAGACAACTCTTGCCAAACCAAGAGTTGAGGCAACCATAGGTTTGTTCTACACTTATTTAGTGATAATTAAGTCAAGCAGTTTATTGAAAAACTTTTTTTTTATCATAGCTTACTTATGAAGGGGGTCATATACTTCAAAGATCTTGTCTGTTCACCAGTTTTTCTGTCTGTCTATCTGATACTTTTATTGTTAAGTATAGCCCTGCACAAGGAATTCATATAAACCAAATTTATAAAACATTTACATCATTAATATGATAATTGATTAGAAATGGTTGAATCTGTGAATAGTACTTCCAACAAACATTCAAAGGAGTGAAAACTAATACAGAATGCATTAGGTCCTCTTTTGCTTGAAATTTCACATGGGGAATTTGAAAACATGGCTGGTAAACTATAAGTTCAGAAAAAAAACACTGATCCAGTGTAAACTGATAGCATTTTCAACATATAAATGTTTATAAAATTTTGAAGCTTAAGTGTATTTTTTTGTAGAAGAACCACCAATGCTGACCAGGACTAAGACGACTGTATCCACAGATTATCATTTTAGTCTGTGTTATCTCCAACAACTAGGGAACCAGTTTAGTTATGATTATGAATATCAAGGTCCAATACAGAGACTGGTTCTTACACCATTGACTGACAGAGCCTTCTTATCTTTGACACAAGCCCTTAAATACTTCCAATGTGCTACTCTGATTGGACCAGCTAGTGTTGGTAAATCAGAAACAGTTAAGGAACTGATAAAGGTATGTTGTCTTAACTTTGTGTCCATATAAACTCTGGAAAACTGATGAAGGTATGTTGTCTTAACTTTATGTCCATATAAACTCTGGAAAACTGATGAAGGTATGTTGTCTTAACTTTGTGTCCATATAAACTCTGGAAAACTGATGAAGGTATGTTGTCTTAACTTTGTGTCCATATAAACTCTGGAAAACTGATGAAGGTATGTTGTCTTAACTTTATGTCCATATAAACTCTGGAAAACTGATGAAGGTATGTTGTCTTAACTTTGTGTCCATATAAACTCTGGAAAACTGATGAAGGTATGTTGTCTTAACTTTATGTCCATATAAACTCTGGAAAACTGATGAAGGTATGTTGTCTTAACTTTGTGTCCATATAAACTCTGGAAAACTGATGAAGGTATGTTGTCTTAACTTTGTGTCCATATAAACTCTGGAAAACTGATGAAGGTATGTTGTCTTTACTTTATGTCCATATAAACTCTGGAAAACTGATGAAGGTATGTTGTCTTAACTTTATGTCCATATAAACTCTGGAAAACTGATGAAGGTATGTTGTCTTAACTTTATGTCCATATAAACTCTGGAAAACTGATGAAGGTACATTATTTTATTGCTGTTCAATGCCTATAAACTCTGGAAAACTGATGAAGGTACATTATTTTATTGCTGTTCAATGCCTATAAACTCTGGAAAACTGATACAGGTACATTATTTTATTGGTGTTCAGTGCCTATAAACTCTGGGAAACTGATAACAAGACATTGTATTGCTGTTTGATGCTCTAACTAATGAAGTTATACTGTAAAGGTCTTTTAATCTGCAATATCTGAAATTCACAATGAACTATTTAAGCAAAGTTATGATTCATAAGTATTATTTATTTTTAAAGGCAGTGATAGCATTTTAGTTTTGCCTGCTTTGACAGAAAAGATTGCATCTGGAGCAAACATTTGAAAATATATTTTTTTTTTCAATCATGATCATTAGCTTTACTGAGGTCTAGGTCAGACATTTCAGGGTGTGCACTTGTGTTGATAAATTTCTTTCATATTGTTTGAAATCATGCCTAAAAAATGACCATTCAAATATTTTGTAGTTATTTGGTAGAAATCTTGTAACTGTCAATTGTAATGAAGACATAACACTGCCAATGATGACTCAATATATGATGGGCATGGTACAGTCAGGGACTGGCGTCTTGTTTGATGACACAGACAGACTAACTAGAGGTAAGGCATGGTACAGTCAGGGACTGGCGTCTTGTTTGATGACACAGACAGACTAACTAGAGGTAAGGCATGGTACAGTCAGGGACTGGTGTCTTGTTTGATGACACAGACAGACTAACTAGAGGTAAGGCATGGTACAGTCAGGGACTGGCGTCTTGTTTGATAACACAGACAGACTAACTAGAGGTAAGGCATGGTACAGTCAGGGACTGGCGTCTTGTTTGATGACATAGACAGACTAACTAGAGGTAAGGCATAATACAGTCATGGAAAAATAATTATCCCTCAACCAGTTATAGTCAGATGGTTTTCAAGGTATAGAAAATAAAAAATTCCTAAATTAAAAATAAGAATACATTTGTTATTCATTTGAAGATTATTGTGTTTTCAGTATATAACAGCATTTTGTCTTTCAAGACAAACAAGCACACAATAACTTGATATGCAGCAACTAATTTATATTTTGTATATGACAGGGTTGATGTCTGTAACAGCTCAACACTTATATTTTGTATATGACAGGGTTAATGTCTGTAACAGCTCAACACTTTGACTACATCAGGACGGCCCTGAAGACATTACAAGTCTGTAGTGAAAACCAGTACAAGATTAGAGGTCAACCAAGATTTGATAAAGTAAGTGCTCAAATATCCACTTTTACTGCTTCGATAAAATATGTTTCTACTAACAAAGAAATTACAGTAAAACTTGGAATACCTGTAATACTAATTATAATTTAAAAATATTTTAACTCCACTCATTGTATTGGTAGGATAAGACCCTTGTCCCTTTGCTCAGTCTATCCACATTGTCTTCCGTACATTTTATAACATATTACTCAGCTTTTTCGGAATGACAAATTGATATTTGGTCAAGAACTTATAATAAAATGTTTAGTTGTATCATGTAAGCAATATTTTAATCTGCCAGGCAGTAATTCCCTGATTGAATTAAACTTCTTTGTATTGTATACCCACATTTAAAAGAAAATTAGTTAATTACTGATAAGAATTGTGGTTATTCTTCATCCTTGATGATATTACATGTCCATCACATTGAGATTAAGTTTTACTGTAATACATATTTTTTAAGCATATATATTAAGCTTATTTTTTATATCCTTTTAATGATTTAACATGTTGAAATGCATAACCATTTTGTTTTTTAATTTATTCAGTTTCCTTTTTGCTTCCATAATATTTATGCCATTGTCTGATATAAATCAGAACTAATTTTTTTCCTATGTTAGTCTTTTTTGTAGCAGTTTTTATATTTTTTAATATATCCATTTTTTTCTTAAACATTGTATATTCCTGGATATTGACTAACCTTTGTTATCTCCCCTTATAACATTTATAACTGATTTGATTTACAGATGTATTCAGTGGTATGTCAGTGTTTTATTGTAGGATATCAGCTTTATTGCAAGTTATCTCCCTTATTTAGAACAGCCAGATTGAGCATTACTGCTTAGGCCAAGGAATATTAAAGTCAGCTTATTTTGACATTTTTTACTTTACACTTCCGACAGTAAATTTTTCTTCAGAAACCATTGAACCTGTGTTATTGCAAGTGAAATTTTGAAATTAATAATTAGAAGTAACAATGAGGTAACTACACCTAAGAATTGTTAATGTTTGTTCTGGACAATTTAGATTTCAATATGTTCACAGCTATCATAGTTAAATGTTCCTGTAACAATCTTAATAGTATCGGTCACTTAAAATGGTTTACAGTTCAATTTTTTCTCTTGTAAATGATTTAAAAAAGGGGAATGGACTTAAAAATAAAGGTAAGGGTGATAAAGATAAAAACCAATAAAGGAAATTTAAAAACATTAATATTAATTGGCCTTATGCATGATATGACAAAACTGATTTGCGAGTTCACAAATAGACAATATCAGCAGTGTTAAATTCATGCTATGAGATATTATCACACATAGATTTTGTTACAAATACTTCTGCGCTGATAGATAAATGATATATTTAGCCTACAAAATCACCATAATGCTAGCTAGCTTGCTTTTACAGTGAACAGCTTCTCAAACTGTATGACTTTCTTATATATTTGTAGGGAATTAAAACATCATAAATCTTCTACAAGTTGCACAGAAAATCCTTATTATTTTTTTGTGTACAATTTGATTGTAGTAAAATGATCTCTTACCATATATAATATGTTGTCAATAGTTAATGGCCTACAATTGATTCAGTGAGATCAAGCTCTTTTTGCTCATGCAACATACTGTTATTTTATCTAAGAAACATAACTGCTTTTCCAAAACAAAACAAAACAAAACATTCTTAGAATAGTTGTGTTGATAGAATTAAATGAATAATATATAGTATAAGATAAAATATATAAAATAAATTAATATCTCCAGCAAACTTTTTTTAATCTCAAATTATCACATATTTACGAGATTTTTTATCCATACTGTCTGATACTTACAGAAAGCAGGCATTGGTGACAAAGTTATACGCAGAAATTCTTTGACAACACTTCATCCCCTGCCTACAGCTTCTATGAAAACAGAACGACAAAATACTGTGCCTCATGGATTCAATGTAAGTACCTTGAATATTTGATCCCTGGCCTACACTCCTAACCATATACCGTAATAAGACCTAAAACTGTATCATTCGATGCCTAGAAGTCTACCATAGTAATAAGTATTATAATACTGTTTTACGACTGTGGAGTTCAATATGTGAACACATGATGTCAGTTCCAGTGTAGGCACTGTTTTACTATTATTCAAGTGAGAGACAGAATTGGTGTGGTACATAAAGTTAACAAAGTTAAGGGATATGATATATTATATGAGAAATAAATATAAGGAAGTCCCATATATTTTTTATTTTTAAATTTTTTTGCCTTCAAATCATTTCTCACATGCCTGAATGATATAAAGATATAAAGTACAACACATGCCTGCATGACTTTGATTAAACTTCATGTTTAGTGGAATGATATAAAGATATAAAGTACAACACATGCCTGCATGACTTTGGTTAAACTTCATGTTTAAGATATAAAGTACAACACATGCCTGAATGACTTTGGTTAAACTTCATGTTTACCACAACAGTCTTTTAACATAAACTCACTTTTTAAATCAATTAGATTGAGGTTAGCATGAGTTTTATTTTATGCTTAGTATGTGCCATTTAAGTTTTTCATGTATGTTGTCTGATGAACATATTTCTTACAAATGTATCTTACAGAAATATAAAACAATCATCTATATAGTATTTGTCGTTTAATGTTTAGATTTTATTTTCCACAGGAGAAAGGTCTTGTGACATACTTTGAAGATGCCTGGGTTTCAGAGAAAGACAGAAGAAGAAGACATTCAATAGAGAAAGAAATAGAGATCAAAGAATCAGATTTATACAAGAATAACAGACCACCACCATTGTTCTATGGTATAATACTAATTTATATCTTGAAAGTCTATTATTGATTAAAGGGAATTTTTGCAAAAATTGTGGGCATGTAACCAAATATTGTTTGGTAGGAAAGTTTTAGCCATCAACAGTGTTTTGTTTTACTTCCACGTAAATGTATATTATCAAAAGAGATGCTGTCATCAGTTTAGGATTTGTAGAATTTCTGAACTACTAGCTCTGGACCTATCATAGCAAATGGATTATTTGGAATATTAGCTATCAAGCAAGATATTTGGTTTCCTTTATTTAAGGTGGTACCAATACCTTAACTTAAATTAATTTGGCTCATTTAAATTTTTTTTCAAAGTATTTACTATGACTTTTCGACAAAAATATAAAAATTTAGAAACATTTGAACCAACCAATTTATCTGAAAAATTACACTGGTTACATAGCAGTTTGACAAACACTAATTTTGATCATTGGGATGCTTAATATTCCCTTTACAACACAACGTAATTAAAACGTTTAGCTGATTTTACAGAGTTATCTCCCTGTAGTGTTAGGTACCACCTTAAAGCTAAATCATACCTGTCAACTCACCCGTTTTTTGCGGGTGACACCCGTTATTTTCACCTCTCACCCGGGAGTTTTTCTTTACCCGGCGGGTCCCGGGAATTTCTAACATTACCCGTTTCACCCGGATTTCTTACCGAATTGTTTCCGGTATTTAGAAGTAATACGACCTTCGGTTTTATCGGTCTTTTTCAATGTAACCAAAAGTCAAAATGTAGGACTGTTTACCTGAGCTACGTAACGATATGAAGAGACAACACAGCTACAAGATGAGTTCAGTGACTATCAGTTGACCCCATTAGATGAACTTCCACTTTGCACTTCCCCTGAAACTGACATTGGTACATTTTGGGGAGAAATGTCCAAGTTGCATGACATTTTTCTTAACAAGCCAAGATTTTTTGTTTTGTCAAAACTTGCTAAAACATTACTGGTTTTGCCAAACAGCAATGCAGACAGTGAGAGGGCATTTTCTTTAGTAAAGAAAATAGCTACAGAGTTTAGGGCTGATCTTAATAAGGATACACTGTGTGCTCTTCTTTCTTGTAAAATGAATACACATTTGCATTGCTATGAACTGAAACCAAGTGCAGTTCTTTTAAAGAATGCCAAGTCTGCTACTATGGAATATAACAATAGTCTGAAATAAACTTGTATACATGTTCTTACTGTTTCATATACATATTGACTATATAAATTATATGTAAACATATTTTTGTTCTTCAATTGAGCCCGCAAAATGTCGTACGCGTTATGACCTGAGATTTTTTTTCTCAATGCAGGTCATGACCTGACTTTTCATTTTCAGAGGTTGACAGGTATGGCTAAATATATACACTACCTATACCAAGAAGAGTTTTATTTTACTGTGTATGGATTATAATCCAGTGAAATTTCATATTACGATTTTTTCAAACACATTTGTATCCATATTGTGTTTGGGATTTGATTGACAAGAAGTTATATTTATTTCTAGATGAAATATTAGGTAAGAACCAACCCTGAATTACCATAACCTTATTGTTTCCTTCACTTTTGTTTTTATTGATGCACATCTAAAAACTGCACAGAATATATAATAACAATCGACCAGCTGTAAATGTCCATTTTGTTTACTAATTGCTGTTTCATTGACTTTATCTTATGTGGCATTCATGTCTGTAAGTTGTTTCATTGATATGTCTTTATTGTTTAGTTTTGTTTTATTTTGTTTCTATAACCAAAATGTTTCACTCCTAAAAATAATATATGCTGAGTTAAATACTCTTGTAGCTAGCTCTATTACTACTCATACTTAAGTCATTATACCTTTTGAATGGACTTCAACATTGGAAAAAAAATTAAACATTTAACGAAATTATTACTTGCATTTATTATTGGGAATTTCAAAGAATGGACTAAATGTGAGGTATCTTATTGTGATTTAGGGGAAAAGCAGCATACATATCTATATGTATCAGATATAAAATCTGAGTTCTTAATATTGCCATACTCTTCCAGCCACATCATTGCATTAATAAAAACCTCACAATAATTTTAAATTTACTTTACCTTTTCTATGGGCTTTAAGTTTGCTCATTGGAAAATGATTTTGGAAATTTTTTTGAAAAACAATAAAATAAAGAATTCCATAACAGAAGAAATACATGTATATTAAAAAGGAGTATTCTAAACCAAAAATTTCATTTCTTCTGAACTGTATTGACACTATAGAATTCAATCATTTTCTTTTTAAAGTTAAAACAGGTGTTTGAGTCACATATATATGTTTGCTTATTTATAACTAACCTTATATTTGCTCCTGCTTTATTTCAGAACATGTTAAAAGTAAAAACAAAAGGTCAACAGCACCAGATTATAGCAAGCTTCTCCAGGAAACAGAATATGAGCAGCAGATGCTTGGTAACATCATGTTCAATGGGAAGCTTATCCAAGCCAGTGCTAACTTTTCATGTTTTATGTCCATAAATACAAGCAATCCAGCTTATGTGGATATACCAGAAGTATTTAAGGTAGGATACATAAAAAATTACACAATTATATATTATTTTAATATAGAAACTTATATCTCTTAGGAAGACTGTCTGTTGCGTTTTGGAATGAGGCATGTACGATAAAACACTCCTCTCACTTTTAACTTCTTGATAACATATTCTTTAATGTTTGTTTGTTTCTATTACAGAATCTGTTGAGACCTTGTGCTCTTATAGTACCAGACTTTTACATGATAACAGAAACAACTTTGTGTTGTCATGGTTTCCAGGAATATAAACCTCTGGCCAGAAAAATCACATTTATACTCAAGATGTTAAAAAATCAGGTAAATATCATAATGAACACAATTTGTAAGGCATAATTATTCCAAAAAAGATACCCTAATGCCTTCCTTGACATGATTATGCAAGACAAAGTCCTTCATGCTTTCTAAGATATTTATAGGTTTCTTAGCACTTTCTTATGTTATAACCATTCGTTCAACAACTTATGAATCATGCTATCTAAGATTTTTAGATTATGATTGCTTGTTTATGATTACAAAATTGAGGTCAAGTTTAATACTGATAATTTTCACTATTACGACTCAAGTGTTATGGTCCTTGATCTTATTGAAAATGACATTTTCTGTGTAATTACTAATGAACCTTTCAGCCAATACTATTTAAATTTTAATATGCTGTTACTGATGACAAAATGGTGGTCAAGTTTGATATTGACTATTTCACCTTTTTGCCCTTCAGGAGTTATGATTCTTGATAGACTGAAAAATAGGCATAAAATATGGCATGTCAAAAGATCCAGAAAGTGCCTATCAAAATACAGAAAACCCAGTTCCTATCAATTTGACAGCTCAATGCTTATTAAACATTCACAGCCAATTTCATTGAGTGTGTAGCCATAGGTAATATCTTTGGTTAACTTTCTTGTTAGCTGAACCGCGAAGTCATTGTTATGTCAAGCAAACTACCCTCCTTTAAGAGTGGACTAGTCCAGCAGATAACTGATCTATCTGTCTGTTGGACTAGGCTACTTCAAAAGAACGGTAGTATACCTGACTTTATAATGACTTCACGGTTCAGCTAACAAGCAAGCTAACCAAAGATATTACCTATGGCTACACACTCAATGAAATCGGCTGTAAATGTTGATTTTTCATGTACGACTTTAAAACTTGATTAACTTCTTGTCTTTTGGGTTAATTCTGTTGTTGCATTGCTGTCTGAATTTTGGAACACCTAACATCTCCTTTGATCGTATTCATAATGTCAATGTTGTGTATTGCAGCTTCCAAGAAAAACCCAGTATCAGTTTGGATTAAAGGACATCAAAAACTTAGCAGAAGTTGCTACTGCAAAACTGAGGGATGAAAGATTTATTGAAGAACTCAGAGGTATGGTTATTTTGTCAAAAAATATAAAATGAGATGGAGAATGATATGTGCAGCGGGCATTAACATTTTTTTTTTATTTGGAAATGTTTACAGACCAGAGGAGTACACACATATTTTAGCAGTTTTAATTTAATTGAGGACCTCAGTCATGTATGAAAAAACATTGTTGACCCATAGTATGTACAGTCTGTTAAATAACTTAGTTGATTTTTAACAACTGTTGCTTTCCATTTGCACTTAACCTTGCTGTTGAGAAAGTGTAATGTTTAAAATCAAAAGAATGTATTTACATTCGAAGTTTATATTTGTATAATTCATTCCATTTTATGCTAAATTTCAGGTTTTACCATAAAATCTTATAATGTTTTAAATTCTTTATGTTGCTTTTGACTTTTTCAGAAGGAGAGATTGGTGAGACTCCTAGCTCTGATTCCTCTCGTGATGTAGATAAATCATTAGAGGAGCACTGCATGGTATACTCTCTGAAGGCTGTCATATCTCCTAGTCTGGAGGACGAGGATGATAGAACTGTGTTTATGAACCATCTTAGAGATACGTTCCCAATGTGTGCCAGTTCAAGAGGAACATCAGAACACGTCTATAACCATGAACTGGTCAAATCTCTGAAGGAACAGTTCAAGGAAGATAATATGGTTCTTACTAAAGAGATGATAGCTAGGGTAAGTAATATATTGTTTATACAATGATATAGTTTTCAATTGCAATGGATATTTTTTAAATGTCTCAAATCTCAATTTACTAAAAATTTTCCAGATGACTATTTTGTGAATGAAAACTGTAGTGCTTAAATTTTTCATAAGCAATACATTTTTGTTAGTTTGAACTCTATATGACAATTAATGAATTGGATTTGCATGAAAAAATAGTACTAGATTTCTTCCATAAAACCTATATTTCAGATGTTACATATGAACTCTGCTATAGAGATGAGAAAGGGTATTATCCTTTCTGGACCATCTGGTAGTGGTAAATCAACAGCTACTCAAACCTTATCCAGAGCTATCAACAGGCTCAATTATCTCCTGTTTGCTCCAGATCATTCCAAAGATGAGTTAGCTACGGACAGAGACCTTATCTTCCATCAGAAGAAAAAGCTAAAGGTTTGTAAAACATTCTACAAGAATTAAAAAGATAAGGGAAATAAGAAACTTCTAAACTTGTGAGCATCTTAAACAAAATATAAAAATATAATGTTTTCTTGTATACTCATTTATCCAGTGTATAATTAAAAACGAAACCCTAAAAGATCAATTTTTTTATAAATAACATAAAAAAACAGGTAACATTAATGGCAGAACAATATATACTGGAGCAAAATTTATTTTACTCAACATCTGACACCCTATCTTGACATTCAGGCTAAAGCTTAGGGAGTGCAACATTTTTGTGAATGTTAAGTTTTATTTTTTATTTTTAAAGTTTAATTTTGAGTTTAATAGTAAGGAGACAATTTCTTCAGGTGATTCATTTCACTTTTGATCATTGTTTCAAACTTTTTAATGTATAGGAAAATGAAAGTGGCAGTAGTGAGGATGAAATGGGTGATGAAGTAAGTTGTCACATGATAGACATGTGACCTTTTTGTACATATATAGTAGACTCGTTTTCATCGATAGCATGAAATTAACTATTTACACAGATCACTAGCATGAATAATATCATTATAACATTATCACCGATTTTGCTTTGTGATTTGTGAAGAAGAAAAAAAGGGGGGGGGGGGGGGGGGGGGGAAAGGGGGGGGGTGAAAGTATAGTAATATCAGACCAACATAAAATCATATTGATATACTTAGAATTCTTTATATTAATATCTGTGTTACTGTCTATAGAATCAATGCTACTGATAAATTTAAATTTATTTAAGGATTTTAAAGATGACAAATTTTGTAAATACTTTCAATACATAAAGGAGAGTTGATGTTTTTTTTTTGTTATGACATAATTATCTACATGAAGAAGAGTAACAGAATATTTTTATTTACTTAGTCTTTGGTTGGATCCTAAAATCATTTTTTTTATTCATAAAAACATTTTAGTTTAGATATGATATGTTGAGTCAATCTCTTAATTAAACATGCTCACTTTAAGAATTTTTTTCCACTGACACAAGAGTTACATATAACTACAAATTAATGTCACAAAGCTTGTAGTAGTAGAAGTTAATAATAGTTATTTTAAAGTTGTTAAGTTTTTACACATTGAAAAATGTTCTCCAATTTGACTTTGATATCTTTTTGTTTTTATTATCTCAATATATAACAAACCAATATTTCAGATTTAACCCATGTCCTGTACATATGTTCTAGTTGCTAGTAAAATGACAGTTTAATAAAAACTACTTTAAATAAACATGCATGTAAGATGCAATACTGTAGGTATATTTAGGATTTAATACTTAAACAACTGAATAAAATGACTGTTATTTTCTATGTAACAGGAAACCTTAGATAAAGTTGGTGAACTTGATGAGGAAGTAAGTTGTCACATGACTGACCATGTGATCAATTCTGATACTAATTTTATAATGTGTGTTGTAGCTTGCTGCTAGCTATTATAAACTCTTTAATATCTGTTCTTTTAGCTTTACAGTATAAATTCAGAATTGTTTTAGCTGAATTGTTGTTATAACAATGTTCCTAATAAATCTTGTTTGGTAGTGTCTGCATTGAGCTATAGTTATTCCAAATATTCTTTGATTCAGATTTTATTTTTTAACAATTTTTATCCCAGAGTATTTGTGCGATTGATTGGTATTTATTTTCATTACCTCTTAGTTATCAAGGTCTTTCGCTCCATCCATGATTATGGTATTTCCAATCATTTGATAAGTTTAGTTGAAGGCATCTCACAAAAAAAAGAGTGATAAATAAATTTCCCAATATAACTTACATTCTAATTTCATACTTATTAATTAGTGAGAGTGGCTGAAAATTGTTGACATTTAAACTGGAGACAATCCAGAAGTGGCAACTGCATTAAAAAAAGTATTTGTAATTCAAAAGTTGTAAATTTTTTTTTCTTCTGCTTGTAAAGTTAAACCTGATATCTATGGCAATGTATGATTGTAGTAGACATTTTTTGCCATTATTTGAAATTACTTGAATTGTTCCACTGTCATCCCGGTACCTTTTATATCTTACAACATGGGCTTGGTCTTTAGCTGATTGTTGAAGACAGTGAGGTGACCTGTAGTCCTAAGTGTCCTTTGGTGTTTTGGTGACGTTGGTTTAGTTAGCAATCATTTAACATTTTCTTATTTCAATATCTTAAGCATTCCTGGGTTTTTTTCTGCACAAAAGAAAATTACTATGTTAAAGTGTCTCAGATTGCCCCAAAACAATAAAATCTAAACCCTTTTAGATTTTCAAAATTTTTGAATAAAATGCATATGGAAATGTCATGAAATTGTAGAATACCTAATGTTTGAAATGTGGTTGGCCCATACCAGTTTTTTTATAGCTTTTTTGTATTTGTATGCAGATGCTTCATGCTGTAGAATTACTGGCTAGATGCTTTTTACTTTCTCTTTCTAACTAGTTGCTGTTTATATTCTGTTTCCATTCTAGTGTATTGTATTGGTATATCTTTATTCTGAATGATCTTTCTGTTGAACTGTATTCTTATATCTGCATGGTAAAATATAGCCTTAGGTTTTGCTTTATTGTTTTTTAAGCTTTTCATTTCTAATACAAATTTTCATCTGTCAGTTCAGAGGTGTCCGAGGAAGTCTACTGCAATTTAAGGATCTTTTAAATCTTTTGTTTAGTTTGATATTTATCAAAAATATAATTCAGGGATGCATATTAATTTTCTGGCATGTAAGACTGAAAAATAATTAGTACTATTTCATCTTTCCTTTTCATAATATTTGGGGGCATTTTTTACATAAATAAATTTAAAATGTAAATTTAATGAAGGTAAACTCTCTAAATTTTAAGTCTGCTAGCTACTTATTTTATGATTGATATTTTCTGCAGTTTCTGTCAGCCTTATCAGCCCCGGAACCCAAAGCAGACAAGACTAATTTCAGGAAGTTAAAGAGGATGACAAATGTCATAGGAAAAGTGACTGAGGCCATTCAAGATTTAGCAATTCATAAAATAAGGGAAGTAGCAGAATATCCTAAAGTTGATGTTGTTACCTTGAATCCAACTGCAGTCTCCCCTCAGGAGGTAAGAACATTACTTGGTTGTTAGACATACCATTGTCATTCACCAATATCAAAAGACATACCATTGTCATTCACCAATATCAAAAGACATACCATTGTCATTCATCAATATCAAAAGACATACCATTGTCATTCACCAATATCAAAAGACATACCATTCCCATTCACTAATATCAAAAGACATACCATTGTCATTCACCAATATCAAAAGACATACCATTCCCATTCACCAATATCAAAAGACATACCATAATTTTGCCATTCACCAATATCAAAAGACATACCATTGTCATTCACCAATATCAAAAGACATACCATTCCCATTCACTAATATCAAAAGACATGCCATTGCCATTCACCAATACCAAAAGACATACCATTGCCATTCACCAATATCAAAAGACATGCCATTGCCATTCACCAATATCAAAAGACATGCCATTGCCATTCACCAATATCAAAAGACATACCATTGCCATTCACCAATATCAAAAGACATGCCATTGCCATTCACCAATATCAAAAGACATGCCATTGCCATTTACTACTATCAAAAGACATACCATTGTCATTCACCAATATCAAAAGACATGCCATTGCCATTCACTAATATCAAAAGACATACCATTCCCATTCACTAATATCAAAAGACAAACCATTGTCATTCACCAATATCAAAAGACATACCATTACCATTCACCAATATCAAAAGACATACCATTACCATTCACCAATATCAAAAGATATACCATTGCCATTCATCAATATCAACAGACATACCATTGTCATTCACCAATATCAAAAGACATACCATTGCCATTCACCAATATCAAAAGACATACCATTGCCATTCACTAATATCAAAAGACATACCATTGCAATTCACCAATATCAAAAGACATACCATTGTCATTCACCAATATCAAAAGACATACTATTGCAATTCATTAATATCAAAAGACATACCATTGCCATTCACCAATATCAAAAGACATACCATTGCCATTCACCAATATCAAAAGACATACCATTGTCATTCACCAATATCAAAAGACATGCCATTGTCATTCACCAATATCAAAAGACATACCATTGTCATTCATCAATATCAAAAGACATGCCATTGTCATTCACCAATATCAAAAGACATACCATTGCCATTCACCAATATCAAAAGACATACCATTGCCATTCACCAATATCAAAAGACATGCCATTGCCATTCACCAATATAAAAGACATACCATTGCCATTCACCAATATCAAAAGACATACCATTGTCATTCACCAATATCAAAAGACATACCATTGCCTTTCACTAATATCAAAAGACATACCATTGCAATTCACCAATATCAAAAGACATACCATTGTCATTCACCAATATCAAAAGACATACCATTGCAATTCACCAATATCAAAAGACATACCATTGTCATTCACCAATATCAAAAGACATACCATTGTCATTCACTAATATCAAAAGACATACCATTGCAATTCACTAATATCAAAAGACATACCATAATTTTGCCATTCACCAATATCAAAAAACATGCCATTGCCATTCACCAATATCAAAAGACATACCATTGTCATTCACCAATATCAAAAGACATACCATTGTCATTCACCAATATCAAAAGACATACCATTGTCATTCATCAATATCAAAAGACATACCATTGTCATTCACCAATATCAAAAGACATACCATTCCCATTCACTAATATCAAAAGACATACCATTGTCATTCACCAATATCAAAAGACATACCATTCCCATTCACCAATATCAAAAGACATACCATAATTTTGCCATGTACCAATATCAAAAGACATACCATTGTCATTCACCAATATCAAAAGACATACCATTCCCATTCACTAATATCAAAAGACATGCCATTGCCATTCACCAATACCAAAAGACATACCATTGCCATTCACCAATATCAAAAGACATGCCATTGCCATTCACCAATTTCAAAAGACATGCCATTGCCATTCACCAATATCAAAAGACATACTATTGCCATTCACCAATATCAAAAGACATACCATTGTCATTCATCAATATCAAAAGACATACCATTGTCATTCACCAATATCAAAAGACATACCATTCCCATTCACTAATATCAAAAGACATACCATTGTCATTCACCAATATCAAAAGACATACCATTCCCATTCACCAATATCAAAAGACATACCATAATTTTGCCATTCACCAATATCAAAAGACATACCATTGTCATTCACCAATATCAAAAGACATACCATTCACATTCACTAATATCAAAAGACATGCCATTGCCATTCACCAATACCAAAAGACATACCATTGCCATTCACCAATATCAAAAGACATGCCATTGCCATTCACCAATATCAAAAGACATGCCATTGCCATTCACCAATATCAAAAGACATACCATTGCCATTCACCAATATCAAAAGACATGCCATTGTCATTCACCAATATCAAAAGACATGCCATTGCCATTCACTAATATCAAAAGACATACCATTGTCATTCACCAATATCAAAAGACATACCATTCCCATTCACTAATATCAAAAGACATACCATTGTCATTCACCAATATCAAAAGACATACCATTCCCATTCACCAATATCAAAAGACATACCATAATTTTGCCATTCACCAATATCAAAAGACATACCATTGTCATTCACCAATATCAAAAGACATATCATTCCCATTCACTAATATCAAAAGACATGCCATTGCCATTCACCAATACCAAAAGACATACCATTGCCATTCACCAATATCAAAAGACATGCCATTGCCATTCACCAATATCAAAAGACTTGCCATTGCCATTCACCAATATCAAAAGACATACCATTGCCATTTACTACTATCAAAAGACATACCATTGTCATTCACCAATATCAAAAGACATGCCATTGCCATTCACTAATATCAAAAGACATACCATTCCCATTCACTAATATCAAAAGACAAACCATTGTCATTCACCAATATCAAAAGACATACCATTACCATTCACCAATATCAAAAGACATACCATTACCATTCACCAATATCAAAAGATATACCATTGCCATTCATCAATATCAACAGACATACCATTGTCATTCACCAATATCAAAAGACATACCATTGCCATTCACCAATATCAAAAGACATACCATTGCCATTCACTAATATCAAAAGACATACCATTGCAATTCACCAATATCAAAAGACATACCATTGTCATTCACCAATATCAAAAGACATACCATTGCAATTCATTAATATCAAAAGACATACCATTGCCATTCACCAATATCAAAAGACATACCATTGCCATTCACCAATATCAAAAGACATACCATTGTCATTCACTAATATCAAAAGACATACCATTGCAATTCACTAATATCAAAAGACATACCATAATTTTGCCATTCACCAATATCAAAAAACATGCCATTGCCATTCACCAATATCAAAAGACATACCATTGTCATTCACCAATATCAAAAGACATACCATTGTCATTCACCAATATCAAAAGACATACCATTGTCATTCATCAATATCAAAAGACATACCATTGTCATTCACCAATATCAAAAGACATACCATTCCCATTCACTAATATCAAAAGACATACCATTGTCATTCACCAATATCAAAAGACATACCATTCCCATTCACCAATATCAAAAGACATACCATAATTTTGCCATTCACCAATATCAAAAGACATACCATTGTCATTCACCAATATCAAAAGACATACCATTCCCATTCACTAATATCAAAAGACATGCCATTGCCATTCACCAATACCAAAAGACATACCATTGCCATTCACCAATATCAAAAGACATGCCATTGCCATTCACCAATATCAAAAGACATGCCATTGCCATTCACCAATATCAAAAGACATACCATTGCCATTCACCAATATTAAAAGACATGCCATTGCCATTCACCAATATCAAAAGACATGCCATTGCCATTTACTACTATCAAAAGACATACCATTGTCATTCACCAATATCAAAAGACATGCCATTGCCATTCACTAATATCAAAAGACATACCATTCCCATTCACTAATATCAAAAGACAAACCATTGTCATTCACCAATATCAAAAGACATACCATTACCATTCACCAATATCAAAAGACATACCATTGTCATTCACCAATATCAAAAGACATACCATTGTCATTCACCAATATCAAAAGACATACCATTACCATTCACCAATATCAAAAGATATACCATTGCCATTCATCAATATCAACAGACATACCATTGTCATTCACCAATATTAAAAGACATACCATTGCCATTCACCAATATCAAAAGACATACCATTGCCATTCACTAATATCAAAAGACATACCATTGCAATTCACCAATATCAAAAGACATACCATTGTCATTCACCAATATCAAAAGACATACCATTGTAATCCATTAATATCAAAAGACATACCATTGCCTTTCACCAATATCAAAAGACATACCATTGCCATTCACCAATATCAAAAGACATACCATTGTCATTCACCAATATCAAAAGACATGCCATTGTCATTCACCAATATCAAAAGACACACCATTGTCATTCATCAATATCAAAAGACATACCATTGCAATTCACAAATATCAAAAAACATACCATTGTCATTCACCAATATCAAAAGACATACCATTGCCATTCACCAATATCAAAAGACATACCATTGCCTTTCACTAATATCAAAAGACATACCATTGCAATTCACCAATATCAAAAGACATACCATTGTCATTCACCAATATCAAAAGACATACCATTGCAATTCACCAATATCAAAAGACATACCATTGTTATTCACCAATATCAAAAGACATACCATTGCAATTCACCAATATCAAAAGACATACCATTGTCATTCACCAATATCAAAAGACATACCATTGTCATTCACCAATATCAAAAGACATACCATTGCAATTCACTAATATCAAAAGACATACCATAATTTTGCCATTCACCAATATCAAAAGACATGCCAGTGCCATTCACCAATATCAAAAGACATACCATTGTCATTCACCAATATCAAAAGACATACCATTGCCATTCACCAATATCAAAAGACATGCCATTGCCATTCACCAATATCAAAAGACATGCCATTGTCATTCACCAATATCAAATCACTGATAGGTATGTTACAATATCGATACTGTTTGATAATAACCAGTTAAACTTCAAAACCATAGCCTAACTGTTTTGTACGATTAATTTGAAGAAAAAAAAGATCCATGAACAAATAATTCTTATATGATTTGAGTATTAGGAAATACATTTATATGATTGGTCAAGAGGGCTTTCAATAAAGCTGTTGACATTATTTTATTTTTTTGATGGATGACGTTGTCTGAACAACTTTCTTTTTCCAATGTAAACAAGATGGCGGTTATAATAACACATTCCGGTTGGACGTTAAAAATATTTATTTTATTTTCTTGTTCATCATTTAGTTTTAGATGATAAATACAGAACATTCATTTGATTAATAAAAAGATATTTTTTTCAGTTAGCAAATTTTATGCAGTACATTTGTTTGAATTAACCAAAAATATATTCATGAGCCAGGCTAATTGAATGACACAAAAATACAAAAAACAATTGGCATGCCATAGAGATAACAAGGGGAAAAACTATATTCCTTATCTCAAATTTTGAAGCCATTTAGACCAAGAATTTAGAGAAGATTTGAGACATTATTGCTCTGTACTAGCTGTGTTTTTAATGTTTTACTTGTAGTTCCTTGGAGCCTTTTCTGATGGGATATGGCAGGGTGGACTATTTCCCAAGATCCTAAAGGACTCATCATTTCTATCTGATGCAGTAAGAAATTACATCAGTGGTTTAAAGGACAAAAAAAATAAAGGACAGGATCTCCCTTCAGTGTTAGTACGGTGGATTGTATTAGACGGAGTTATGCACCCTGTTTGGACAGAGAGCATCAATACTTTATTTGATGAGGAAAATAAACTATCAGTGGCCAATGGGGGAAGTGTTAATTTGCAAGGTGAGATTGATATGCAGAACATAAGCTATGACAAAAAATAGCAGACAGGGATAGTTCTGTTGATAAAAGTCCTTGTTGTCAGAGATATTCTGTTTGCATCTGTGATATCAAATGTTTTAGAGTTAAAATCAGTCATTCTTGACAAACTTCATGCGTTACAAATATCATTTCATAATTTATTTGATAGCTTTATTCCACTGAACAAAAACCTTTCTTTTTCTGTGGTCTCATTCCTTGACCATTGTCATTTCATTTACATCATATTTGGCACTTTTTCCTTTCCATCATTTCTAACTGGACAGATATAAATTGTAAATTTGCATTTATGAAGGCAATTTTGTTGATCCTGAATGCTTAAAGTTGGAATTAACTTTACATCTCCAAATGTACCATGTAGATAAAACAAATAGAATCTAAATGCTAGGTCTTAGGCAATGTAATGCTTTGCCTGTCAATATTTTTCAGTTTAACATTAAAAAATTAACATAAGTTCTATCTTTTCGTTATGACTACCCGACATATTTTTTATTAGAGGTTTCCTACATGATTTAGGGTTTTATATATAATATTTATTGAGAAAAAGATGACTTTATATTTAGAACGTAACGGACATAAACAGGCACGTGTGTGGCCACCATTGGAAGGTACAGTGACTAGTTAGTTATTGTGTAAATCAACCATAGCATGCTATTTTTAGCTTCAGCCACTATTAGGAAGCCATCTTTTATGAGCTTCATTCTAATGTGTTTATCACCTAATGAGATACTCTTCTTTAGTTCTCATTATTTACTGAAAAAATATTTTTTTTAGGAAATTTTCAAACTTCCACCTTCTTAGTAGATTTGAGTTTAGCTAATAGAGTAAAATTGTATTAAGCTTACTTGCATTAGTTCTTTTGAATCCATGAAGATTTGAGATTTTTCTTGAGATATATTTGTGGAACCAGATATCCTGATATTCTGATAGCTGCTTGGTTTGCACAGTAATAAGTGAAATTAGTAATGTTTATATTTTATTACAATTCAGTTTAGTTTTAGTTATATTAGAAGTTGTTGTATATATTTTATATAATGTAGAATTATGCTATATTTGAATAAAAAAAATATATGAGAAAAGACAGTATTAAGGTACTTTATTATTTCAATAACAAATATTTACTTTTACTAAACTTTCACCAGTTTTTTTTTGTTTACCAAATACCAGGGGTATCATTTGTGAGAAATGGCTGACAGCTCAACTTTAACTTATTACATTTGTACTAGGAAAACTTATATTGAAAAGGAAAGTGCAGATTATTTATTTTATGTGGCAGTGGTTTTTCTGTAGATAACATTTCACCAAAATAATTGAAATTTTATTCATCATCTAGTTTAAACTTACATTTAGAAACCTTTCCTTTAAATGATTTTTATTTTAATCAGTTTATCTTATTTGTTAGTTTATTATTGTTGTAAATAAGTAATAAGCCTATAACCTAAGTTTTATAATATTAATTAAAAGACTTTTTGTCTGATTTTTGAAACCGCCTTTGTGGAATTTGGAATTTCTCGTAACGAAATAGTGCATTTTTTCAAAGGGAAAAAAATTAGTTGCATGGACAATATATAGACCAATGCATATTTAATTGAATGCATTTTGCTATGGATCTGATAAAACAGTCAGTATTTTCTGAAGTAACATGTAATTTTTCTTTCCAGACACTACAGCACTGATTTATGAGACAAATTATCTATCTGATGCCTCTCCAGCAACTCTGGCTCGTTGTGTTATTATTAACTTTGGTTCTGACACTGTTCATTGGAATTCATTATTTGAATCCTGGAGAACAACTGCTAAATCAAGATGGGTCCTGACCTCAGCAGCGTATGTTTTCTCTATGTTACTAGAATGCATTTATTTGATCATTTAATTTCTTATTTAGTTCATCAGATCAGTTAAAAGGTAATACAAAATAAAATGACATAAAAGAAAAACCTTTAATGTTCAAAAGTCTATGGTAAAGAAAAAACAAAAAAATTCTGGGTAAGTATTTTAAGATATAAATTTATAGTCTATGAAGGTTTTTTATTTATATACATTGCATTTTTTGTTTAGATTTAAAGTATGGGAAGAGTTAGGCAGAGACATATTTCCTCCAACATTAAAGTTTCTTAAGAATGAATGTTGTTCAGCTCTAATGACAGATGTTGGTTCCGTATCAGACGAAGTAAACACAGGGATACAGGAGATCAGTTCATTCCTAAAGATCTTATCAGTTCTATTAGATAAAATGTTTCTCAGGGATGATTTTGAGAAGAAACAGAAGTCAATGGAACATGATGGTATGAAAATAGTTACAATATTATCCTTTATCTTTGCTTTAATAAAATGGAACATGATGGTATGAAAATAGTTCCAATATTATCCTTTATTTTTGCTTTAATAAAATGGAACATGATGGTATGAAAATAGTTCCAATATTATCCTTTATCTTTGCTTTAATAAAATGGAACATGATGGTATGAAAATAGTTCCATTATTATCCTTTATTTTTGCTTTGATAAAATGGAACATGATGGTATGAAAATAGTTCCATTATTATCCTTTATTTTTGCTTTGATAAAAGGGAACATGATGGTATGAAAATAGTTCCAATATCATCCTTTATCTTTGCTTTAATAAAAGGGAACATGATGGTGAGAAAATAGTTCCAATATTATTCTTTATCTTTACTTTAATAAAATGGAACATGATGGTATGAAAATAGTTCCATTATTATCCTTTATCTTTGCTTTAATAATACTACTACTAAATTTTGACATCTTTTGATCTAGTTTTCTTGTAGAAACATAAGATATGAAAAAAAAAGGTATTGAGTAAATGTCTGTGGAAACCTGACATAAAAATGAACATGTAAAGGTCGGCATATTATGATCAGTGATGAAAACACAAGATTTTATAAATCATAAAAATTAAAATGTACTACATGTATAGCTCAATTAAGGTATGAAATATGGATATTGTGATTGGTTAGCACAAGTAGTACCCAAGTGTTCTGCCACTTAACAAGCTGTAGTACTGGAAAGATTACAAAAACAAATTCAACAGTGAAACAAATATAATACACCAAATAGTTTCAGCAGACGAATATAGCAACAAGTTATGCTACTAACTCAGACAAACATGTTGCTAGTTCAAATTGATTTAAAATATATTGAATAATAAAGTAATGCATATTATGCCTTTAAAAGGGGTATGTCTTGTATCTGTCTTGCATCTGAAGAAAGGAAATTACTTAAAAATTAGTATGTTTTACCTTTGTTTATTTAAAGATGATAATCGTAAAACTCCAAGCAGTATGGCACCGTCTCGGCAGGCAACCAGCCGTATGACCAGTAGTTCTCAAATAGAGCACCTCTTACCAAATTATTTGGAAATTCTGAAAGGAATGTTTGCATTTTCCTACATCTGGAGCTTTGGAGGACACATACATGAAAGGTGATTTAAAATGTTTGACATTTTCTATTAATTATGTTGGATTTTATTTAAGAAGCTCTTCTGCTGTGAAATGGAAAAAAAATTGCAATCCATATTACTGTATAAACATCACAATTTAGGAAATTTTTATACTTATTTTTACATCTACGAATTTATTTGTTTTTTTTATGACAGATTCAAGGATAAATTCAGCAAGTTTTCCCATGATGCCATGTACAGAGCAACACATCCTATTCGTATCCCTTTCCCAGCCACTGTCTTTGACTATTGTTTAGACGAAACCACAGGCACATTCTTGAGATGGGGAGAGAAACAGCAAGAACGGTCTAAGATTTTAGCAGGAGGCTATATGATAACTCCTGATGTAAGTTACTTGTTTTTTTGCTTACAAAGTAAATGAAACAATATATCAAGATTTTTAAACAAACAAATCAATAAGTGTATAGCTATTACCACCGAGAATCAGAAGAACAAACAATCAAATTATAAAATCCACTTTACAATAAAAAAAAATATTAATGAATCATAACCTATGTTTTAACTTCAAATGTCTAATATATTTTAAAGCCTTCTTGTGATTTTGTCAGACTTCTATTATAATGAATGCTCAACCTTGTTTCAATGATTTGAGTTTCTGGACATTCTGTTCAGATCATAACCAACTTTGGAACAACCATTCTTGATTATTAGTCCGTAGTTTGAAGATTTGAATCACAACAGTTTTAAATTGATAAAAATCTTGATTCTGGATGATATCTTTTGAATCATACATTGAACTAATATCAAGGTGTCAAATATTTAGAATTTGGTAACAATTTAGGGAATGTTATGTTCAATCAATCTTTAAGTTTTAATATCAGAATATACATGAATTACTTTGTAGGTTGAGAAGTATAATTACTTAATAGAACTGATGCTGAATGCTCAACACCCTGTGTTACTGACAGGACTACCAGGTGTTGGCAAGACTACTCTAATACAGGTAATTATTATGAATAAGTTAAATTAATAATTGATTATAGACAAATATTTTGGCACAGTAAATGGCCTATGTTAGGGTCCATCATTTCATTTCATATTGCAAAACAAAGATAAACACTTACAAAGCCAATTGTTATATGGAAATGTTTGTCACATATTATGTTCATTCCTATGTGTATTGTAGAATACTGTGTTGTCTAAGCAGACCAGTACCAATATCCTGATGTCCAGAGGTATGACCAGTTCAATCTTCCAGAATACAATGGTATCACATATCTTAGAACTAAAACATAAGATAGCTAACAGCCTACCCACGTCAGGAGTAACTGCTGGACGAGGAAAACATACACATCTGTTCTACATAGATGATCTTAATACAGCACCTACCAATGTTGAAGGAGGTAAGTGACATTTATAAGCTTGTTAGTAGTTATTTATTTCATTAAAGTATATGGTCATTATTGTACTAAACTTCCAGAGATTTACTGATTAATTTTTTGGAGCCTTGTCATAGGAAGCAATGAAGTTAATTATCATTTAGCTGTATAAAAATCTCTTACAATGAATTACCATAGAAACATTTTAAAGGAATTTTCCAATTTTTGTTGAAGTTCAATATGTTTTTCTTTCATGTTATACTTCTTTCTGTATACAGGGTATCAGCCACCTTTGGAATTGTTACGTCAAATATTAACTCAACGCGGATGTTATGACAGACAGAGAAAGGAATTCCAGGACATGGAAGAGGCCATGTTTTTAGCTTCTACAACGCCACCTAGTGTAGCAGGTAAACTTTTTTGACTCTTGAAAGCTCAAGTATTATTCACTGGTCTACAGTATAATGAATAATGGAAAAACAGCTGTTTTGGAAAGGGATTTTATTGTATCTTTCGTTGTTCTGCATTTTAGGTTTATAAAAGGTGAATTATTCTAATTTGTTTATCATTTTGTGGAATGTTCTGTAATTAGAAATTACTCAACCAAACTTTGCCAATAGAAATTGACAAAGTCATAGGATGTTTTGTTCAAAAAGAAGTTTGTAAATAGAGTTCTCCAATGCTAAATGGATTCATGGAATTTTTTGTTCATTTCTTTTTGCATATGACCTATTGGTTTATTCTTAAGTTGCCATAAAAAGGATGTTTTTTAGAGTATATCTGTATATCTAAATGTATTTATTCATACAGGATATGGATTAGGGAAAGCAAGTCATGTGATGTCGACTAGACTGACACGCCTCTTTGTCAATCTAACCGTGTTTACTCCTGCACCTGAAACCCTCCTCAGTATGCATGGTAGAGCATTACAGAACTGGCTAGAAGAATTTCCCACATATAGTGTAGAGCATCATTTTGAATTTGCCAGGGTATGTTACCAATAGTTTCTTTACTGTTGTCTCATCTGCAATCGTACCACATCTCATTATTATTATATTATTGTAGAAACTTATAAAACTGTGTATTGCTTAGATCTTTGTATATTTATAAAACTATAAAGTTGAAAAAATTAGCAGATATTTCTATGTCCAGAATAAGTATTCTGTTAAAGTGTATAGTGTTGTGCCTTTACAAAAAGTATGTAAATTTACACAAAGGAAAGACTTTCTTATGAACTTTTAAAGAAACTTTTGTTCCCATTTAACTTAGAGAAAAAGACATTCTGGTTGATAATAAAACTAATAACAGGTTTTAATACTTATCTTTATATTGAAATCTGTTCGCTCACTTTATTGTAAGATTTTTTGATTGATTTAGCATTGACAATGTTGTTTATAGATAAAAAAAAAATTATATGTTTTAGGCAATGACTTTAGGATTGCTGGACTTGTATGGTCGTATAAAGGAAAAGCTCCGGCCTACACCAACCAATGCCCATTATTTATTTAGCTTGCATGATGTGGCCAGAGTTGTTCATGGTATTCTATTGATGTCACCAAGGTCAAGGTCAAGGAAAATGTTGAGAAAGAAAAAGGATGGAGATTCAAGTAGGATAATTTTTTCATTAATTTGATAAACTCCTTGGACATTGCTTTCAGTAATAACTTGTAAAAAGAGTAGAAAATGTTATACAATTGTATTTCAAGAAATTTATACATATTTTTATAATATATACTTATATACCAGCAACTGATTACTAACCTAGGTAACCAGTGGAATATAACAGGATACATCAAGAAAAGCTTGGTTTCTTGGTGTAACAAGCATATTTGGTGAATAAATATATAATATTATTTAAAAAAAAAAAAAAAAGAAAGAAATATGATCAAGATCATTTAAATGGTTTTTTTTTAAAAGCTAAGATGAAATTTGAGCTATGAATATTTTACACTGTTCATATACATGACAGCTTTATAAAAAGATAGACACATTTTGGCACACTTCTGACTAGAATTGTTGTATGTATGTAAATTGCAATGGAGAATTTTGAGAAAAGATTTGTGTTATTCCTCAGGAAGCAGTAGAGTATCCCGACAGACATCATGGTCAGAGTCCAAGTCGCGGACAGTCAGTGGAGCCAGCGGTGGATATGTTATAGAGGGAGGGTCATCTGCTCCTATGATGAAGGTCATAGGTCAACTCTGGTGTCATGAATGTACTAGGATGTTTGCTGACCGACTTGTTTCTCCTGATGGTGGGTTCAAGCTCAAAGTTTTGTTTTGCTACTTTATGCAGAAGAAACTTTGTAAATTCTTAAATTTTGATAGGCTGCTAAAAGACAAACTAATTTTTTATTGTGAGTTCAAGGTTATTTGTAATATTCATACTTCATGTCAATGTAAGTATGACCGAGGCCATACAGATATATATTTTTTTGAAGTAATATTTAAATGAAGTATATTAATATATTCTTGATGTACATAGCTGCATCATTTCTAATATCATATAATGGATTGATACATACTTAACTATTGTATATATAGATGTAACGTTTTGATACAATATAGATAAGATCATATTAATTCTTGATATTTTATAGATTCCAACTGGTTTTCAAAGTCTTTAGAGGAGACAGCTCTGAAATATTTCTGTTTACCCAGAGATGATCACAAATCAGAGATGGCTGCCATTTCTGAAGAAACTCATTCACAAACTGTAAGTTTTAATAAACAAAAAATTGTCAAAACACATTTTTGCTTAGTATATGTATCCAATCAAGATAGTTAAAGGAGTAGGTCCGGTAAGGGCCGATTTTGGCCTCAAATTTCAGGTTCATCTAACGAAATATTTTAGACACTTTTTAAACACTTAAGTGTCTATTTCAATTGATTCAATTAGTTTATGTGAAAGATTTTAACTGATGAAGCCATTAAAAACGCTCCGATTCAAGCTTAAATATGAAAAATCTATCAAATATGCAAAAAATCGTCACTTTTCCAATGATTTTTGTCGAAAATGAAAGTGTTCATCCTCTACCTTTATATATGTTACGTATTATCATCAAAAACAACTTACATTTCAATATTATGAATGAACACGAATGCGGCCATTTTCATTTAAGGGCATACAATACAGTTACAGGGGAGGTAATGACGTTGCTAACGTAAAATGTTATTTTCGCGACGTCAAACTGTGACATATTGGGAAAAGATCCTTTTTTCGACTGATTTTTATCATTCAAACTGATTTAATTTGAAAACGAGTGCATGGACTCCTATTTTTTTAAACGATATTTTGTTTCATTTTGCAGGGAGATTATGTGGACCAAATTTTATAAAACTGTAAATAGTGCAATTTTTTTAATTTTGAGAAATTTATACAGCAAAAAATGACGTTTTTTCCTCAATTCATGACCATTTGATAAATATGAGTGATTACCGAATAAAAAATGCATACATTTTTAGAATACTTATAAAATACAGAAATTACAAATTATTTATTGCGAACCCTATGATAGTTTTCCATAGATTCACCTGCAAGTTACCTGTCGATTTAAACTTTTGTAAGTTCTATTGTCCCATCTAACAGATACAACAGGTATTGTTCTCTGTATAGTTTATTCACCAGGACCTTTAAATTTCTTCGAGGAGAAATATATCACTCATTGATTAATTTACCTGACCAAAAAATTATCTGTTTTTTTATTGAAATACTTCTATAAACTCACATAATCTGTATGCAATATTGTATTTATTCAATATATCATTAATATATTTTCAATCTGTTCAATATAAAATCTGATTTAATAAAAAAAGTTTATTTTAGACACATTTTTTAGTATTTTCCAATGAATTTGAATAGTTTTTTTGTTGTTAATTTATAGACTATGTTTATGAAGACCTTAATTTAAAAATAATAATATTCAAATTTTTATTTATCAAACACACAAAAATATTTATTGAATATTTGATCAGAAATCAACTTTTAATTTTTAAATCATTATTAATATTGAACACATTAAAAACGAGTTTTTGGTATTGAATAAATACAACACCACATGCAGTTTTGTGAGTCCTTTCTTAGTATTTTTTCATCATTGACAGTTCAATGTTTTGTTCAGGTATATTAATCAATGAGTGATATATTTCTCCTAGAAGAAATTTAAAGGTCCTGGTGAATAAACTATACAGAGAACAATACCTGTTGTATTTGTTAGATGGGACAATAGAACTGCCAAAAGTTTAAATCTACAGGTAACTTGCAGGTGAATCTATGGAAAACTATCATAGGGTTCGCTATAACAAAAAACAATTTGTGTTTATCTTTTAAAACAAAAAAAGTTATGTCATTCTTTCGAAAAGGAAAATACGGCCACAAATCCGAATTTTGAACAAATATACAAAATTTCGACCTCATTTAACTCAAAAAGTAGCACATGAAGATATATTTTTTATTACATATTTGATTTAATCAGTCAAAAAATAGCCTATATGCAAATTTTCATCAAACTCTAAATACAGGATCAAAAGTGTATCGTATGCCCTTAAGACGGAAACCGTCTAAAATTTAACTAAAATGCTAAAATTGTGAAGATTTCATTAATTTAGCACGACTTAATGATGTTAGTACCCGATATATGTGCATTGTATTCTAAAAAAACAGCCCATATTTGTGTAGCAGAACCATTCTTCTTTCCAATAAATAGCTAAAAGATTACATTTTCACAATTTTGTTGAATTGCTATATTTTGGGGCCAAAAAGAGGTCTTACTGAACCTACTCCTTTACAAAATTGAAAATTCCAGGCTTGCCAAAACTTTTAAATTTTTAATATTTTTAACTATCGAATGTGGCTTGTAATATTTTTTTTGGTAAACTACAAAATTCAATATGGGAAGAAAGGTACATTTTTAATTACTTTGAAAAGTGCAAATGGATGAAATGTAAAATTCTGAATTCAATATATCAACTAATTTTTCTCAAAGAACAAAAATTGACATCAATAATTATCTATTAAATATGCATTTAAATATTATATAACAGGGACGTGGTACTCCCCAGACCACAACCTCTCCACCTATATCAGAACCAGAATCCGAGGAGGAAGATAATGAATTAACTGCTGTAGATGAAGTATCTACAACAAGAGAGAACGATGACCAGACTACCACGTCTTCAGAGAAACTCGTCACACCCATGGATACACCTGTACCTCTAGGAGAATCTACTCATAGAACTGCTGAGACTACACCCGGGCCAAGGGGAACTCCTGATACTGTAAGATCAAGGGCTTCAGGTAGGTTTATATCAATCTTAAGAGGTGGTCCAAGGGGATCTCCAGATATAGTTAGGACTAGGTCTTCAGGTAGGTTTAGAACATTTTTTAAGGATTTTTTGTTTTAAATCTGTCATTGTTTATACTGCTGGGGCCTATGGTTGGTATAAGCAAAATCTGGGTTTCATTTTGTTCTTAAGCATGAGATATTTTAACTGTAATCCTAACTTACAATTTTTTTATTTGTTTTTACATATCTAGAACATGTAACATTATTATGTTGTTATATACAGATGTGCATAGTATATACCATTAAGATTTTTCAGTACCTTGAGATTATTGATTCCACTTACTGGACAGTTCATGTACTATTTCTTTCCTATTTGTCAATTGCATTACATCAAACTAATAGAATTTGGAAAGAAACAAGGGAACATCAGTCCAGTGCTTTAACCTAATAATTATTGCTTTGACGATTTCTAGGAGCTGATACAGAGTTAGGAACCAATAGAACAACTAATGCTGATCCTACATCGGAGTCGGAGTATGAGTCAGACCCGTCGGAGGAAAGTGAAAGTAGTGAAGATGATTCAATGGACGAGACAGAAACAGAAACAATAGATACAGCCAGAGGTACTTTATAGTTCAAGGATGAGCATTGTTTATTTTGTTATGGTTATAGCAAAATCAGTAGTTATTTGTGTACAAAGAAGAATTTCTTGGCCTTATGTATGGGATATTAGTCATGTAATCCTTCTTTGTAGCCTTGTAATATTAAGAATGCTTAGAACTTGGTAAAGGAAGATACATATCAATTTGAAACATTAGAGTATTTTTGTGGTCATTTCACATCATTTTCTGAATGGCTGTGTGCAATGTTTAACAAACTAATATTGGACAATAAACATTTTAGATTTAACATAATTTTTAACTTATTGTTGTCAGTATGTAACTAACTTAAGGTAATTCTTTTATATTGTATAAAACAGAGAAATCTTATTCTTAGCTCACCTGCTGAATGAACCTTTGAGAATTTTTTTCTTTCCTTTGCATTGTTAGTTTCTCTTTTATAGACTGTCAAATGGCATCATAAACCTTTTCTATAAACAACAACAAAGAACAAATTGTATGCTAAACTTTACCACAATCATGCATTTGGTTGATTGATTATCTTAGCTTGATTTATGTCCCCTTGATATAAATTGGCACTCTTGAAAGTAAATGAATGACATAGTAGCAACTTTTACTACATATAAAACATAGTAGAAAAACTTGAAATCAAAGTTTTAAATAGGCAAATATATATGTTTGTAAATATTTTTAGCTGGTATTTAGGGTCTCTTTGGATTTCTATATTTCCTGTTACTGTGGATTCATTTATTTTCGTGGGTACCAAATTTTGTGGATTAGGGAACACTTGCATGTTCATGGATATTTATTTTCGTGGTTTTGATGCAGTCTACATACAAGCCTATAGCAAATTTGTCATTCGTGGAACATTTAATTTTGTGGTTCACCTGTAACCACGAAATCCACGAAAAATTGGTATCCAACGAAAATGAATGAATCCACAGTATATGTTTGATTTATTTGTTCATAATACTTAATGTTTACCATACTATAGTTGTTTGTTAGCTAACACCATAATCTAACCCTAACTGCATGCCTAATCCATGTTTTACAGCTAAAAAAACACCACTTACAGAAGTGTCGAAACAACAATCAGAAAGCAGAGCATCTTCTTATTTTACAGGTATTTTTAACATTCACACAATTTATTCCCATTTACTAGCTATGCTTTTATGTAGATTGATATTTTGATGTCCAGAGTAGTATGTAGTAAATTTTATATATTTTTATTTTTTTCACAAGGTTAACTGGGTCTTTAGCAAACATAAACCTTTACACCATTGATATTACAATATGGTTTCTGAAACAAATAAATTATTTAATAGAATCATTGCTTCAAGATTTCTACCTAAGGAACAGTCTTCAAATGTACAACTTGTATATTTCATCTGTAATGTTTTTTAACACCTACTTGCATGAGAAACAAATAACAAATAACTAAAAAATGTGTGTAGAAAGTTAACTTTGTAATAGTTTTTACTTAATTAGCTGTTTATACATTTAGTAACATTACTGTTTATGTGATCTAATATGTGCATGTATATATAATCCTCCATTTTAATTCCATTTTACCAGCCAGTACACGAATAACAGTCAATACTAACAAAGGTAAGATTTACCTCCCCTTATCTGATTGTAGCTGTTTAACTTCATTTAACCTTTTGGGTAGATATTTTGAAATGCACCTCAATATCACACTCTTGTTTTTAGCATCATCCTTTTGGGAAATGGAAAAGATGAGGAATTATTAAGACTGTTTTTGGAGTTAATTGTTTTCATGAACGGTTACTTCGTGAAAGTACAAATGATTATCAGTACCGCTATTGTTATAAAAGAATTTCAGTGTACTTGAAGTTCATGAAAATATATTTGAAATTTACCAATAGTGAGAATAAACTTGCACATAAAAGTACTTATATCAAATATAAGTACTAAAATTCTTTAATTAAATTGAGAGATGTTAAAGAATCAAAAGACACACTACAGATTGAACATTTTATATATCTACCCAATACACACTACAGATTGAACATTTTATATATCTACCCAATAAGATTTCTGTTTAAATGTAGCTGCTAGTGTACCTTCATTGCCATTAGAAACTTCAGAACAGTATTTTGTAATGATATATAATACATTTCTGTTTTCTTAGAAAATAGTTTGAATATTATGAATGGCTACAACTATATGGGGAACTTATATTTGTCTATTCTGATTTATAGAACTCAATTCTCATTTTCTCTTTGCTAGAAAACCTTTGTTATAGAATCTTACTCACATCTAGCCTTGATATAATGTGGTGATGATGAAAAGAAAACTTCGTATTGATATTCCAGAGAATATGGAAAAAGTTAATTCTTAACTTGTTTTTTCTGGCAAGGATTTTAATTACCTCTTTTTTTCAGATTCTATGTTAACGTTTGAAACCAGTTCTATTATTCATATGAATTAACTGACCGATTCTAACATTTCAAGTACATACAAATAAGTTTTGAGCCCATGATGAAAAACCAAAATTAAATGTTTCCTCTCACACCCAACAATATGAATAAGACTTCACTTTAGGAGTCTTGTCTCACCCACATGTGTGGATCTCTTTTAAGGATAATAGAAATCTCCCCACACACTTATTTTCTGTAATATTGGAATTGCATAGATCATTGCCAAAGCTGCAATTTGAAGTTAACAAGTATTTGCTTTTAATAACTTGATCTAACTTTTATTATTATATACATTCAGAATCATATAGAACTGGTTTTAAAGCATTCCTTTATTTGTTGACCTCCAACTTTTATACTAATAACCTCTGACATTTAACCTCTCCCCCTACAGAGTCAAGTGGTACAGACAGTGTTGAGCATGAGCAGATGGGTGTGGCTAAGACTAAAGTTGCCCCTCCCACAGATCAAACAGGTAACTGTAATAAAATGAAAGGATACAAATTGTTAATTCCCTTTGACGAAAAAACTTAGATGCAGTGTTGTTCATTGCTTTCATGATAACATTTTTTAATGGTAATGTTTTGACTGAATCTCATTGATGAGATATAGTCAACAAATTTTTTTATTGTAAAATAATTAATCTTAATAATAACTATCCCTCCTTACTTACATATGTTATTACTGGAATTCCTAGTTTGATGTCCTTCCCAAATTCCTTTTTCTTTGTAAAATTTACCTAAAATAATAAACAAATGTTCTAACAGTATTTTAACAGTTCATTAGAATATCATAGAGCTTGAAAACAAATGTGTGAAAGTAAAATTGACTATACATAGATCTTACTGTGATGAAAGAAAAGTAGATTAAAACTTTTTCTTATACTCTGTAGTTCTTTAGATATCTATACTTCTTCTTTTATTATTTCTGTTAGTTGTGTTTTGCTAGAGCTTAAAAATAAGAATAATGATTTTATTTTAGAAGCATTGTATTTTGTATGTCTCCCTTATAAGTGATTCAGACAATCACATGTAAACTAGAAGCATATATATATTTGGTTATAGGTTATTGGAAAGTTAAGTGTTTCTGTAATATCTCTCATTTTGTTGCCTCTGCTGGGATATGGAAGCTATAACATAGTGATCCTACATTCTGTTGTCTACGGCAACAATATCTACGTTCAATCTGAGGTTAGAAATGGTTTTTAGACATCAATAACTTTGTCAAACGTTCATGGAATGTTATGAAAAATGGAAAAAAGCTTCTCTATGATAAATGCATTTTTTTCTGTATTTTCTTGATGAATGGACTAATTACTTGATGTCCTATTTCTGTCATTTCATAGTAAAATTTTGTCCAGTAACCTCCATATTTTAACAACATCAATCAAAAATTTGATTGAATCTTTGTTATTTCTTTAAATTTTTTGTCAAGTATATTTTTTAAATTTTAGATATATCAGAAGTCCACTGTTGCCTGTCATATTTTTAACCCTACATTTCAAAAAGCACACATTTTTTCTGGCTTACTGTAAGTAATTGATGGAATGTCTTTCAATACATAATAACTTCTTACATTGTTGTTTTGAATCTCTCCTGATATTTTATTATAGCACCTGGTGCACCTTTAACCAGTAGAGTTGGTAACATAGGAAGTCAGATCAATCTGAAACAAGTCAGGTCCAGCCAGGGAAGTCTCAAGTTCTCCAAGTCTGTAACATTTAAAGCTGGACTACTAGCTGATTGGGAACATGAAGCTTACTTTGGACCCTTAATGAGTATGGATGAGGTAGGTCAAAGACCAATTTACACAAAGATGAACAGGATTAGATCCTTCAAAAATGACAAAGGAATTAAAATTTGAGCAGATTGTTAATTTACAGCCAAATTATTGATACTTTTCTGGATCATTTTATTTCTTTTCTGTTATCAAATAAAGCTATCACAGAGCAGATTTCTTTTATGGTCTTGAAATAAATAGGTTTTAGTTATGAATTATCCATTTTATTCTAATTTTTTTACAGTTGAAAGGATCATCAACTAGCTTGGTTGATTTTATTTTCTCCAAGTTTTATATGACAACTCATACAGAAACACTTGGAATGGCCATTGAAAAAGGTAATTTTCTGATGTTGTGTAGTGTTTTTTAGTTTGATATCTCACTAGAATACAAGTTCTCTGTCAAATGATGCATCACTTGTTAAAAATCTTCTTCTCATTCTAAAGGTGTCTACTATGAAGATCTTCCATTAATGTCCTGTTAATTTGACTGATACACAGACAATATTTCAGGAAATACATCTATAGGATTTCATTTGAATTCTTTTATTCCAAATATTATTCATCACACTACATTGTACCTTAAAATCCATAATTAGTGGATATGCTGATTTCTTTTAATTTTAGCAAAAAAACTTATGCAAAATTCAAGATCAAAACCACTGCTCAACCATTGTTGTAAAATCAAATGTAATTTCCAAAGCAAGTGAAACAGAAAGTAACTTACTTGCATGATAATGTATAATATATAGATATAACATAATCAATATTTTCAGCTTATATGGATGGGACAGAGGAGAGTTTAGCTGAGGCCTTATCTACATGTCTTAATGTATATAATGCTGGCACTTCACAGAGACTTGATTTAGTGTTTTTCTCTGAAGCTATTAGACATGCAGCTAGGCTTAGTAGAGTATTGGTGAGTTACAGAATTTAGGTTTTATGTTTTCTCAGAAGCTATCAGACTTACATTTAGGCAGTAATTTGCAGAAACTATAGTGTTTTTCTCTGAAGCCATCAGACATGCAGTTAGAAATATGTGAGTTTGTTTTTTTTGTCAATGGAAACCTCTGTTGATATCAAGAAAGAAAAAGATATATGATTACCAATGAGACAATTTTCCACAAGAGACCAAATGACACATCAACAATAAGCCAAAAAATTCAAACACGAAAACTTAACAGCCTAATTTATGTACAAAATATTGAACGAAATCAAATATGTAACACAGCAAAATACAACAACTGAATTACCTGCTCCTGAATTGGGACAGGCACATACAGAATGTGGCAGGGTAAAAACAGTTTAAAGCCCCCCTCCTAACCAGGGACACTGGTGTAACAATTCAACATAAAAACAAACTATAAAAAATCAGGTTAAAAAGGCTAAACTCATCAGATGTATACAAATAGAAATACATCTAAAAATAACCACACAGAATGGATGTGGACAAGTAATTGTACATCCCAGCAAAAAAACAACACTAACTACAGTCTGAGAGTTTAATAGTTCAATAGAAAAACAAAGTTTATGGGGTATCTATTCATGACACAAAATTAGTACTTGCGCAACATAAAAAATAAGTTTTTTCTGTTCTTAATTATTCATTTCTTGCGTCTCTTAATTATAAATAAATGAAAGAGTTATCCCCCCTTCCTTGGAAGAAGGACTAGTTCAAAGATTTGGTAATTAACTGTTTTTGAGTAAAATAGCAATAGTAATATTTTACCTTTGCAGTATCTTGCTGGGAATGATTAATGCTATATATATATAGGCTTTAAAGGGTACTGATGAATTCAAAATTTGATTAGAAATGATGTTATAATCTTGATATTTTTTACAGGCAATACAAGGAGGCCATGCTGTTCTGTTGGGTATGAGTTATTCTACTGGAAGGTGTACCCTTGCTAGACTGGCAGCTTATATAGCTCACTGTAAGGTAAGATATCATTAAAGTATATAACTAAAGACATCTCTTGTGATATCTCGGCATAATTCATGAAAAAAAATTACCACAAATGAAATCTTTATAGTTTGTACACTTTAAAAGGAAAATTTAATCTCTGAGTTAAATGAGTTTTCTAAAGCAATGAGAACTACAAGTGAGATACATCAGTTATTGAAATGTAAAATAAAAATATACAATTGTCACATAAGAAATGGAAAAAAAATAAAATTACTTTGAGCAATACTTAACCCCAAGATATAATTTATCAGAAAGCGCCCTCAGACTGCTGTAGAAAGAGATGTAAAGGGGTAAGTTATACATGTGGTCGTGTCAAAGATTTGATAAACACAACACAGGTTGATGATATTAGTACATTTGTACTGACGGTGATCAGGAATTGGTTTGATTTTTTCTAGAAAGAAAATGTAGATAGTTTGTTGGTGAAGGTATTATTGTTTGTTTACACAATTGGGGAATTGTATCACAGGTAAATTAAAATGAATTTGTTACTTCCATTATTCATTGCCATTTAAGAAAATAATTTAAAAAGATGAATGTTGCAATATTTATTCAAGACTTGCATATTATTTTTTTCTAGTAACATACATTACTAACTTTAATAAAACTAATTTTACGGTTGCTCGCATAATATCACATTAATATCTAGTTATTCATTACATTCTGAATTAACAGTATTAACTACTACAAATATTTTCTAAAGTATAATTTTGTATTACTCTTTCTTTACAGCTATTTGAACCAAAGTCCCAGTCTGATCCTAGTAAAAACTTATTGATAGTAAGAGAACACATCAAAAGATCATGTTACCACAGTGGAATTCTGGGTAAACCTTCTGTTCTACTGGTACACGAAGACCTTGGATCAGAATGTCTCCAAGATATATGCAGTGTTATGGCTGATGGTATGTCTATTTTATTTCTATGGTGATCAGTAATTGAACTTGTATCTTTAAATGAATGTCTTATCTAATAAATTTCATTAATTATCAAAATTTAAATTGCTTCTATTTGTTGTTGTTTTGTGTTATTTTGATATAATATTTATAATTCTTTTCAGAAAATAATATAAATAGACAAGTATTTCCTATTATGTGTTAAAATAATATTAAATGAAGGAATTTATTTGAGCAATCATAGAGAAACTATAGTATAGTGTTTCTATTTATATGAAGGTACTTCCCCTGGACTGTATACATCAAAAGAGAAGTATACCATATGTGCAGACAAATCATTATTAGTCAAACAAAGTTCGGTTTCATTTCACATATTTTGCATGTTTATATGTTTGTTTTATATTACAATCTTTCCTTATTTTGTTATACTTATATATTTGATGTTGAATTTTCTTTAAACAATGGCAAAATTCTGCCAATACTGTGTTGTATTAGTACAAAGATATTAAGATAACAAGTGATGCATTTGTAAATGATTCCAAGATTTTTATTTAAGAAAATAGATAGGGACAGGAGAACAAGATGCATACACATTTCATTGACAATCTTTGTTTTCATCTAAATAGACATAATTGTTGATGGTTGTGGCATGTAATGTTCCATATTAAAGTACACATTCTGGTTCATTGAAAAGTTTACATACAGATATGTCAACAAAGGTTGTATTTGAGGATTCAGGGTCAAGGAACATTATTTTGTTTAGGCTAGATTAAATTTCCATGTTTGGTTGATAAGTTTCAACTGTTTTGTTTTTTTTAAATCATATTCATAGTTCATTTTCATACCCCATACCACAATTTAAAAGTATACAGATTGTATCCCATCAGTCAATCAGTCTTTTGGGGTTTCAGATGCTTGGTCACACACTTTGGGATTGCAGCCTTTTATAGAAGAAAGTAATATTATATATGATTTTGACCTAATATCAGGGTCATAGCAACTAAAAATAGTTTTTTTTTTGTTAGACAACATTACTGTCTGAAATCATGACAGGATAAAGTGCCTTTCAACAGTGCTGGTTTTTTTTTTTATCAAGAATAGCCAAGCTGCCGATATAATACATTTTAAAGTCTCCCTTATTACTTATTAACTTTATTGTTGTTTATAATTTAGGTACAAGTCCAGGACTATACAATGAAGATGAGATACAGTCTATAGTCTCCCATATGATGCCTGGTGGGGTCCAGACCAAGAGAGTAGATAAGATAGAACAAGCATTTGAACGATTCCTGAAGAAAGTCAGACATAACCTTCATGTGATTGTTTGTCTCAGTAGTAAAGGTAATAAAGTCATCTATTGACCCTGTTTGATTGTGTGTCTCAGTTTTCTTTGTTAAATCTGTACAAAATCTTAAATCATTTTTTTAAAAGAGAACACGTATTAAATTATTTCTGTCACCTGGATATCACCTTCATTTGACTTACTTTTATTAAAACTCAGGATGAGATTTACTATATGGAAATTCCTAAAAGGCAACAGTTGTAGCCTTCAATTCTGGTTAAATTTCCTTTGAATTTGAACACAGTTTTAATATTTTCAAAACCTGATATATTCTGTTTTCAAATACTATTTTTTATTTCAATGCAAACTGTTAGCAGTTTATTAAGATATGGACAAATATTAGAATAATGAGATTAATGACAGTGTTTTCAAACATTTAGAATTCTGCATAAAAAATATGTATGTGATATTTATTACAAGGATCAGCTGGATAAAGTTTTGATTTAACCGTGAGTTCAATAACAATTCTATTACTTTTCTTCAGGAAATAGTTTCTCCAGTAATTTCAATAATTTACACAGTAAACTTAGTGAATATCCAGGACTTGTAAAACATGCAGTTTCTGTAGACCTGTACAAGCCATGGACATTTGAAGCTTATGTCAAGATAGCTGAAGTGTGGCTCAGGGATCAGAGGACAAAGGTAAGGAGTCAAAGATCAAAATGATAATTTCTGATTCATGAATTAATGGTCAGGAGTCAAATATATCAGAAATCCATGTTGAACTAGTAAAATAAGTTGATGTTTGACAAAAAGGTCATGGTTACAGAAAGACATGTTGTCATAAAGAGATAATGTCAAAAGTAAGATCATACTTCACATGTTTTAGAGCTCACAGTTCATTAGCAGAGGTGTGGATTGAAAATGTGAAATGTTAATCACCTATATCAAATAGGCAATTCAATATTCCAACCAATATATAAACTGTAACTAATGACATTATAATAGACAATTCATGTTCCAACCACTATATAAACTGTAACTAATGACATTGTGCCATCCTTTTTTTATTCAAGTATACAACATTTGACTGCTCTATTTTGTTGCTGACTAAAATTTTACAAGAATTTTATCTTTCATCATCAGGTACCTATACCATGGCATCCTACAAGAATGTTGGACCAGATTTCACTGACAGCCCATGCTATGGCTTACATGCACCTCTCATCTAAGGCTGTAATAGAAAGACAGTTTTGCCACCAGAGGGAGCCACTGAGATTCTATTCTCCTTTAACCTTCATGGAGTTTGTTCACCTGTTTAGATTAATATCAGCTCATATAGTCAAAATGGAAATTGTGAGTGTTGCCATTTATAAGATATTATTTAATACAAATAAAGAACACATGAAAATGATAAGGAATTAAAATAATCATTGATATAATATTCTTATTCTTCTAATTCTATAATAGATATCAAGTTGTATAGCTTATATTTTTGAAAACAATTCTGATATTTTAGAATGATATAAACCTATTTTCCAAAGAATGCAGTTAAATATGCAAACACAGCTTGGACTAAAATGCCAGATTAGATATTGTGATATCTGCCTGCAAATATATGTATCCAATATCAGGATGAGAGTTCTTGTAATGGCTATAGCAATATATAATATTTCCCACAGAAAGTAACCAAAAGTTAGCGTGCAATAAATTCTAATATTGCACTAGTCAAATAAATCTTCAAAATTCATGACGTCATCAACGACAAAATCTTAGTTTAAACCCATTTTTCCTTTTAAATATTATATTGCTATACAATAAAGGGGTTATTGCATGAATATTGGGGAATATTGTCCCTCGTAGAACATATATTGCACTCGCAAGCTCGTGCAATATAAAATTCTACTCGGGAATAACCCTATATTCTCATAAGATTCTGGTATACATATTAAACCTTGTTTTAATGTTTGTAGGAGAATATAGGTAAACACGAGCAAGCTTTAGGTAAAGTGAATGAAGCATTTGGAAGTATAAATGAATACAAAAGAGAAGTTTCAGAACTGACACCAAAGTACAAATCTGCTACAGATGAAATCAAAGATCTGGTGGCCAGAGTCGAGGACCAGAAAGAACAATATATTGCTGTAAATATCTTATACTCAAGTTTAGAATAAATACTTACTGTACTTACAAGTATGGATGTGGTTTGGAGTATTCATTCATAATTTTTTTAATCAAAAATTCAATTGAAAACAATGTTAGTGTTGATGAATGTGAGTTAAAGGTTTTCCACTAATGATGTGACAATGATATTTGGTATGCAGTATAATTAGCATTAGCACAGCAGTATTTTATCCCAAAATCTAGAAACTATATAATAATTTAATGTTAATTTAAAGAAAGAAAGAAAGAAAGACTTAGAATATGTGAACCTCACTGTGTTACTAATAGAAGTAATGATGTAGGAAAGTGGAACAATAAATAAAGATTCTATGTTAAAATATTGTAGGCCTTGGATAGATGTAAAGACCAAGAACAGAAAATTGAAGCTTTACAGGGACCTCTAGAACAACTGAGAAAAGAGGCACAAACAGATTTTGATAGGGTAAGCACTTGTTTACATTGTATCTGATATTTATCTATTTATAACTGCTAGTGTCATATTTGTATATAATCTGATTTTTTCAATTATTTTGCCCTGAAAGTGATATCCCGATTCTTTTGCTTTCTCTTATTTTGCAAAATTTTTCCTTAAAATAGTGAACCTAAACCTCTTGATGATAAGCAAAGGAACATATATCTATGCTTTACTTTTTTCAAACTGTATTGTTGTTTCTGTGCAACATTTTCATGCTTTCTGGATATCTGACATATTCAGCAGAAATACAAAAATAATGTACAATTTTAAATGGACACAATATGAGAAATACTGTACATTTATGGACTTACAGGCAAATAAAAACTATATCATATTTAAGTTATACCTAGTACCATGTAAATCTTTTTCTTCAGTCGTTCTTCAAGAGATCTCCTAGTTCGGAGTCTGTTGAATATTTCACTGCGACACAGTATAGGGTAAAATTATAACTTTTTGTGTGTAGTTTATTTTGCTAGAATATGATGTCACTGGTATATTGGTTCCACAATTTGTAGAGTATTTAAAAAAAATAGACATTTGAATTCAGTGAGCTTTGGCTGAATGCATATTGCCTGCACATTTAATATGGCTTTATTACAAAACCACAGTTATATTAGTTGATCCAAATTAATCTGTGGTTATTATATAAATTAGTGTGATTTGAGTTAGTTGAAATTATGCACATATAGTTGGAATTTGACTCAAACACAAGACTTGAAATGGATATACAGTACCATAACATGGGATCACACTTTGGACCAAATCTTGAATGCTGCAATCCAAGGCAGAGGTGGCACAAAAAAGAGAATCAACCATCTGAGTTTATTTATAATTATGTATAGTTTTAACCCAGTTTCATCTTATTCTTCTTTTATTTTTCCATATTTTTGCTATTGATAGAAAGGCATATCTACATGAATATCAATTAATTATTAAAGATATCATTTGATATTCTAATGCAACATTGTTTTTAAAGTTCAGTTTAAATGTATGATTTGACATCTTTTCTGTCAGTTTCATTAGAACGGAGATAACAATATTGTATTTTAAGCTATGACGGCATCAATTGGTGATTTGATGGTCGCAAATACCTGTTTACCTGTTACTTTTGCGACCACCAAATCACCAATTGATGCTGTCAGAGTTTAAAATACAATACAGTTATCTCCTAAAACTAACTTACAACAGAATCAGTATAACTTTACTTAGAAACAACCCAGACAAAACAATTTACATGTAATTTTTGAATTTGAACAGGTGAACCCCAACTACCAAGCAGCTCTGACAGCCCTTAATGTGATCAATAGAAATGATCTGGAGGAAGTCAAGTCTTTCAGAGAACCACCAGAACTTGTCAAATTTGTTGTCAAAGCTTTATGTTTGTTATTCAAAGTACCACAAGAGTAAGTATTTATTTTATAATCAAAGATTTTCTCTATTATCCATAGTGAGTAGCTGGACATTTTATAATTTGTCATTAAAGCTTTTTTCCAAAGTTACTGGAAGTCATATAAGTATTGATTAGATGTCAGAAAGGAAAACAGTTATTTCTCTTATTTAATGATTTTGTTTAATTTTATCATCAAATTTCAATTCTCATACTCATTTTCTCCTTCCTGATTTACATGATGATTCTTAAAGGTCCTAACCGGCATTTCTTTATGAGATCAATATGGTTTATAGTATGAATAAGGTCTATATTTTTCACTTCCAAGCTAAAATCAAAAATAAAATTATGACCATTTGCTCTAAAAATCTCCCACCATATACTTTTAAGAATACCATTTGTAAATGCTACAAATTTAATCACATTTGCATTACTTTCATTTGTGCACAATATCTCAATCGAAAGAGGTTACAGTTATATTTTATATTTCCTCTTTATAACAAGAAGATGTGGTATGATTGCCTATATGCCAATTATTTTCACTTACTGTGAATTGTGCATCAATACAGTAGTCCGGAAGTCTTTAAATGTTGCTTACCTTTTATGTCTAATATGACATTTATATTTATATATATTTATTTACAGTTGGGAGAATGCTAAGTTATTATTGATTAGAGATAACTTTATGGAAGAGATGATGTTCTTTGACAAGGACCACATCCCAGATGACATCTTTGAAGAACTGAAGACTTTTGTCTTTAATCCTCTGTTTGATCCTGACTTAGTCAAACAAGTCAGTCTGTCAGCGACTAATGTTTGTATCTGGGTACATGCTGTATATAAATATGCACACATACATCGTAACATGCAGCCAAGATTACGTAATTTACTGGAACATGAGGATAAATTTACTCAGGTTTGTTAAACAATTGCTAAGTATGCACAAAATACTTTTTTGTTTGTTAGATCTGTTCACTGGGCAAAGTCTGAAAGATGATATTTTTAATCATTTAATCTCACATAATGGTAAAAAAAAATCTGTTAACTTACAAAATAACAAAATTGATTTGTTTTGGTTAAAATTTGGGAGATAAAAATTCCATAAAGACATTATTTTCTCAAAGCTTGACTATTTTTACCTGACATATTTAGAAAAAACTGACAGTAGTTTTTGTCTTTGTATTGCAAAATAATAATAACAGCTTTATTGTTTTAGGCCCAAGCTAAGCTTGGACAGTTGAGAGTGGAAGCTAACAGAATAAAGAGTGCCCTAGAGAGGGTGATTACATCACACAAAGCTGCTGTCAAGAGAGCAAAGACAATAGAGAGGCATATGCAGGTTAGTCAGTAATTCGGAAATTAGTTTCCTGGTCATGGCACCATAATATTGTAAATGAAACTAAAGTTGTAAGCTGTATAATTGTATTGCAGTAGCACATTGAGATATAAAGTACCAACAACATAATAGAATGATGTTACAATAGAAGTTCCTTACCCACGCCTGCAAAACGTCACATTGAATTCTTGGGTTTCTAAACAGTAATGTTGTATATTTGAGGGATACCAAGATATTTATCAATGGGGAAGAAATTCAATTGGGATATAGTAAAGTTTACTGCAAGAATGATTTTTATTTTACTTTTGGGAAATGCAGTTCATAGTGATGTTTAGAATCATGGAATGAACATGTAGACAAACTGACAGATTTGTACCAATATTTGATTGCTAAAAAGGATTTGGGGACTGACAAATTATGTTTCAATTATTGAAGTATTCAGGCTTTCAAATTGCTGCAGTAAACAAGATGAGGTTTAGAGGCAGCTGATATTTGTTCATCATTAGATGAGATATTTTACATAATTTGATATTTAAAAAAAAGAAATAAAGAACTGCCAAAACCAACTCCGTTATTTTTGTGCTGTTAGCGTTCCCTTTTAAAAGTAGATACCAGATGGTATGCAGGATTGTCAAAAAAAAAAATACAGCTAAATTGAGAACAAGAGTTCAATATTGTTATGTGATATTCTTGAAACCAAAATCTCCATATTTTTAGTGAAAAAGTGAAAATACATCATATTTTATTGATATTTTTATATATGTTATTAGCACTGAGATATTTGTTATAGGCCATAGAGAGAAAGATAGCCAGAGCTGTGAATCTGATGGAACATATGTCTATGCAGCATTACTTGTGGAAATCAGAGCTGAGAAAGGCCCGTCGTAATGTGCTCACATCACCTGGTGATGCTCTGATTACAGCAGCTTGTGTCTGTTATCATGGCCCTCTGGAGGATAAATGGCGAGCAGAACTTCTGCATGATTGGCAGGACAGATCAAAACATGGAATTTACAAAATGACAAAGAAACTTGGAGAAGATGTTTTCCCATTAAGTTCCAACTTAGAGGGTTTGTTTGATGGACATAAAGAGTTTGACACAACGAGTAGTATGTCACGTACTGTTACAGAAAGTAGTGTAGGTAGTGAGAGTACTCTGGACATGCCATCACTACCAGAAATAAAGACATATAAATACCCACCTGCTGTCTACGATACCAGTAAATATTACAAATCAGAACTGAAGAAACAAGAAAGTTTTGAGTATGATCAGACACAAACTATTGAGTTCGAAGATTCTGATGATGAGGACGAGCAGAGCACATTAATGAATAGGAATAATTTTACTCTACAAGAGATTCTCAGTGATTTTGATGAGTTGAGTAATTGGCGTCTGTCCAATCTACCAACTGACCTACATTCCATACAGAATGCACTTTTGATGAGAGTGAGTTGTCACAATCGTAAGCACTGCTGGCCAATGTTGATTGATCCAGACAATCAGGCTGAATTATGGGTAAAGACAGTTCAGAATAGTAAAAACGTATTTACAGAGAAAGATGTACAAGAGAGTACTCCTGATGAATTAGATGGTGAGTGCAAAATTATTTCCTGATTTTTTCAAATTTAGATTCTGCCAAAACATTAGAATTAATAATTATTTATCTTTTCAATTGTCAGTTTTATTTATTTGTTCTTGTAAAAAGCCAGATAGATGGTGAAAGATTATTTTTTCTGTTTTTTTGTCAAGTTGATGTCTCTTTGACACATTCCCTATTTCCATTCTCAATTGTAAAATATATTTTGGTAAGTTTAAGGTTATTTTGATTCAGAAAATCTTTCCACAAAAAGAATTATAGCTGTCCTTGAAATGGTTTGCTTTGTGAATTATTGTTCTATTAAGAAATAATTTAATTTTGGATGTAACACATCTTCTGATTGGCTGACGTTGTTTTGTTTATCATCTTGTAGACATAATTTAGTAATGTGACGTGACGTCATCAACGTTTTTTCATGGTTTACTCTGGTTTAAAATGGAATTTAGATTTAAATTATAAGAAATAACTGTAATATTTTTTATTTCTATTCCAAATAACATAAAAAATGTGGTTCACACTGTAAAATAATCTGCTACGCAGGTTATTTATTGTGCACCACATTTTTGATGTTATTCATAGACAGAAAAATATTACAATAATTCCTTAAGTATTTTTGACTGATTTTATAAAATGATATTTATTATTTAAGGAATTCCTCTTGAATCCAACAGAAGTAAGAGTAGTTCTGGTCAGTTACCACCTAGTCGTGGAACAACTCTGACTTACTCTGATGTGTATACTGATGACCGTACAGCATCTACCAATACTCTTACTACTACAGATTATACTAAGAGGTAAGATCTCACCCTACATTTATTATCAATCCATTTTGTCAAAGGTTTTGATAACAAATGTAAAAGTTCTTTTAGGGTCTGAAGTTGAGAAAGATGTAGGTCTTTTATTTTGGTCCTGGATGTATAAGTTTTACCTTCATTGCTATTTAAATAGACCAGATGATTTAGCAACCATTAAAAGTAACTTGATTTGCATTATTTTATTTTCTACCTAGATTTTTAGGTAACCTTTTCAAGAATCATGAAATGGTTTTAATATAGTGATAGAATATTTCACCTAACCTGAAAAATATATTTGCCTAAGGATCTCCTACCTTTTTAAGAATGATTAGATTTCAAATATTTTAAAACTAATGACAGCTCTGAGGTAGATAAATGCCTAAGTCATTTCAATGAAGATTTTGCTAATATTTTCCTAAAAGAATAAATGTATAATATATTTCAAATTTTATTAAAATTTTGATCATAGTTTTAATTTTTGGAATATTTCATTATTTTTGGGGATTTATTTCTGTATGAACCCAAAACTTTAATAGTAAGATTGATTGTTGGTTGATTTTCAAGAAGTGAAAAAGTTAAATTACCTATCTATTTGTTCTAAAATTATGTCACTAAAAAGTGTGTAGATTGTTGATTACCCCATCCCCTGAATTCCAGATTATTTTAGAAACAATTTTTTTTTTTTTAATTCATAAATGAGACAGAAGTTGATGAAGTATGAGAAATACATAGTAGATTGAATAAGTTTGCAGATAAAATAAGTTTGCAGATTAAATACAATTTGAAAAGTTATGTATTTCAGAGATGACAGTGTTAGAGTTCATTTTCAATCAGACGAGTCGTAAGTCAGCTGATCGCTCTCTTTCTTGTAGTGGTATTATAATTCAGTAGTTTTCAGCTAATCAAATTTAATATTTATAAGAAGCAATGCAGCAGTATACTGCATCTACCTTCAGAAATCAGTTTTGAATGATTATTTCTAAGGCTTTAAGCTTTAGCATTATTACTTATCACTCACTCTCATTGACACTCAGTCAGTTTACCATTTATCTTTTTATTAACCTGATATTTTCTCATATGACTTATCTTGATGTGTAAACTTACATTTAATTAGTGTGATATTGTTTAGTTGGCTGGTTTACCTTCAAAGATGTACAAGTAGTTAATATTTTGTAGTCATCAATTATGCTATATAAAAAGCATCTGTAGTTAAAAACTAATATCCTGACTCTCACTGGCAAAGTTGACTGTTGGCCCCTCTTTATTCTGACGCTCACTGGTAAAGTTGACTGTTGGCCCCTCTTTATTCTGACGCTCACTGGTAAAGTTGACTGTTGGCCCCTCTTTATTCTGACGCTCACTGGCAAAGTTGACTGTTGGCCCCTCTTTCTTCTGACGCTCACTGGCAAAGTTGACTGTTGGCCCCTCTTTATTCTGATGCTCACTGGCAAAGTTGACTGTTGGCCCCTCTTTCTTCTGACGCTCACTGGCAAAGTTGACTTTTGGCCCCTCTTTATTCTGAAGCTCACTGGCAAAGTTGACTTCTCTTTATTCTGACGCTCACTGGTAAAGTTGACTGTTGGCCCCTCTTTATTCTGACGCTCACTGGTAAAGTTGACTGTTGACCCCTCTTTCTTCTGACGCTCACTGGCAAAGTTGACTGTTGGCCCCTCTTTATTCTGACGCTTACTGGCAAAGTTGACTGTTGGCCCCTCTTTATTCTGACACTCACTGGTAAAGTTGACTGTTGGCCCCTCTTTATTCTGACGCTCACTGGTAAAGTTGACTGTTACTGGCAAAGTTGAATGTGGGGTAAAGTTGACTGTTGGCCCCTCTTTCTTCTGACACTCACTGGTAAAGTTGACTGTTGGCCCTTCTTTCTTCTGACGCTCACTGGCAAAGTTGACTGTTGGCCCCTCTTTATTCTGAATCTCAATGGCAAAGTTGACCCCTCTTTATTCTGACGCTCACTGGTAAAGTTGACTGTTGGCCCCTCTTTATTCTGACGCTCACTGGCAAAGTTGACTGTTAGCCCCTCTTTATTCTGACACTCACTGGCAAAGTTGACTGTTGGCCCCTCTTTATTCTTATGTCTCTTTTTGGCCTTAAAGCTCCAAATGTATTAAAGTAATTTTTAATCCTTGTCTGGTAATTTTAGCTTTTGAGAGTTCCTGATGAAGGTAAATCCAGAAATGCGTTTCTGATTCACTAATTTTATGAAGCATTATTTTAATATTACTCCTCCAAGCATTTTCTCTGGCATTACCCACTTGATTTGACAAAAGTTTAATTTATTATGATTGCAGTACAATGGGAAGACATTCACGTAACACATGGAACAGTGAAGAACTTCGACCTGTGACCTCTGTTACTAATAGTTGGGAAAACTTCAGTCTCCATACTGAACAGAACTTAGATCGTCCAGACAGTAATTTGTGGATAATAGAAGCTGATGATCCCTCACTGGACAGTAAACTTATAAATGCCATTGTACATGGTGAGTAGAGATTTTTTAGAACTCAACTTTTGTTTGTGACATCTTAAAAAGTACAACAGTTACTCCTGGTCAAAATAAAACAACCCCCATATTGTCAACTAAAGTACTTTTTGCAGTATTTTATTTATTTTGTGTATAAATTTATATACATTTGTTATTCAACATGAATTGTAAATATTTGATCCTTTAAACTGTTAGAATGTCAATCATAATGTTAACAAAACTAATATGACCAAACAAAAGAACCAGAAATATAAAGAGAAAGTCTTAATACATTATAATGGATTCTTATTTGTTGTTTATAGGTATAACAATTCTGATTACACATATTGAGAGAAAATCCTTAGATCCAGTATTTAGAGGATTATTGCTGAAGCATTTCTTTGTTGACAAAGAAGGAAATAAAATCATCAAAGTTGGAACATATGAGTTCAGATATCATCCAAACTTCAAACTATATCTTAGTACATCTGTTCCACTCTTCCTCAAAGGTAAATATAATAGGAAGGGGAGATAACTTATTAGTATTAGTATTTTACAACTGTATTAATGAATAGGATGTCTTCAACAATCTAGCTATATATATAGAACTGTAATAAAGTATTCAAATTTTTAGTGAGGAATGTAACTCATTCTGAAGACATCATCTAAAGAAAGAAAATTATGTGTTTTATCTTATTGTTACATCATATTTTTTTTTAAATTTAGAACATTTGTATGATTCAAATTTTTCAACATTGTTTATAAGGGGAGATAACTTACATTTAGATATTTTATCTTAAATGTTATCTAAGATATTTTATCTTAAAATTCTATCTTGTAATGATCTTTCTATCACACTAAAGTTGTGTTCTTGTTCGTGTATAATTTATTCAACATTTGACCATTTCGCAAAACCTGTAGCTTGAAAAAAAAGGTCTATAGGCATACTTTATATTATAGTTTTAAAAAAGCATTATATGAATCACATTTTTCTCAAATTAGCAAAAAAAAAATGTTTGTAATTTAGTAAGACTACCTTAAACCAAGGATATGTATAGAAAGATCTATACAAATCCTTGCTTAAACATACACTCCAATTGTATAAAAAAACTGTATTGTATTTGAATGCTAAAAGTGACCAGTAAAAAATTTCAGTGACAAGAAGAATTTTTCAGTCTCAAAACAGCAGTTAGAATTTTATTAATTACCACATAAATATGATATTGTAGGTGATGGATTACACAGTATCCCAATACACAGAATGTGTGTAATAAACATGGCCCTCAGTGATGAAGCTATAATGAACCACCTACTCAGTGAAACAATGAAAGTAGAGAAGAAAGAATTTGAGGGACAAAAACGATCCAATGAAAATGACATTATCTTACACAGACAAAGGCTAGCTAAAGAACATGTAAGTTGTTAATTCCTGCCTATGGTTGTAGAAGGCTTATATTTTTCAGATTATTTTAGGGTCAGGTTTGTTGGAGAAGATTCATTTAGATCTCTATTGTGTTCATTATTGTTATACTTTCAAAGTGAAATGTTCATGTATGGTAAATTTTGTGGTGAATTGCCATTAGCAAACAAAGCAAAAAAAAATCCCAGATATTTACTATTTGACAGAAATTAAAGGAGATTTATAGTTTTTGTTATCCTTTTTGTCTTAAAAATTGAACTCTTTACAAGAACATTTTTTTTTAAATAATATGTCCCACAACATGCACAAGGTAACTATCAAACATCTTGCCATATAAAAAGAAGATATGGTATGATTGTCAATGAGACAACTCTCCACAAGAAACCAAAAGACACATCATACTTGCAAAATAATTATATATAGATATTTATATGCTCTATTTTCTATACAGGAACTGATTCGAGAGAAGACCTTAAACTTAGATGGACCACTGCTGGAAGATCAGACCATGCTGAATTCTCTGCTAGCTTGCCATGAGGAAATTCATAAGAACAAGCAAATACTAGAAGAAACTCGTTTCATGGGAGACCACTTGGAGGAGAAATTTGCACACTATCGTATAATGATCACACACATCACTGTTTTATACAACATGATAAAGAAGATGTGTGTGCTACATCCTTATTATTATCTACCATTCAGTGTATTCGTGGAGATATTCAGTTGTGTGATGAAAAGTAGGGACAGGGGCAAGGGAAGTGTGGGTAAGTAAACTATAACCTTTGACCCGGAAATTATTTAACATTTTATATGATAACTAGAGATATTGTAATTATTGGTCTGCATTATCAAAAAAACAAATATATTTTAAAAACATAATTTTTATGTAGATTAAGATTGTTTTTTATTGGTAAACTTTATTTTTTTCGAAACATTGCTTCTATTTATCATTTACTACTGCTATAACAAGATGTTCAGATTCTACAGTACGTAGGAACCATTGTAAAATCATCAGTACTATATTGGTCAAAGTTATGTCACATTGGTAATATTGTTTTGTAACACAGGAGCACCTCAAGCCAGAGCACAAGAGTTAGCAGATGCTTCATCGGCAGCCATCTTTAAATATGTGTCTATGATGATGTTTGAACAACACTATCAATTGCTTCAGTTACTGGTTTCCATGGAAAGGTTAAGAATGTCTGGGAAAGCCACAACCAAGGAATTAAGCTTATTTATTAATAATTTTGATAAACAAGGAATAGATGAGCTACCTTTAATGGACAGTAAACCAGGCTGGATGGCAGGACAGGTAGGGATTCATGCACAAGTATAGAAGTATGAGGGTTTAAATTGTATAATGAAATGATGTTGTTACATCAGGCCTCAGGAGATCATTTAAGTATAACTAACAAACATCTATCAGTGACAATTCATTGCATTTTTTAATTTTTGTGACTATAGTTGGTACATGTGTATTATGAAATATTGGTTTACAATGATATTGTATTTTTTGTTATATTGTAAAATAAACTCCTATTTATTTCAGATAACTTATATTGATATTTTAAGGGGGTAGACCTTGGTTCAGGGAGATAACTCTTTAAATCAGTTAAGCGTTTGTAAAAGTCAAGTTCATCCATGTATTTTAAGCATTTACCTGAAACAGATTGAAAATAATCTATGTAACCTAGAAGCTTAGAATATATTCTTAAAAAATGGTTGACATAAACGTACTGATGATTTTAAGAGTTATTTCCCTTAACCTATGTCTACCTCCTTAAATGAGATATAGAAATATTATTTGTTGTTTACCAAAGTTCAGATTTCTTTTGCTGATATCATTAATATAAAGTAAACTGATTTGTTGTCTGTTTTTAAAGTCATAAGAAACCTCAAATTAAAAAAAATAATGCATATGTTTTTTTTATAACTCAATGGATAGTTTTCATTACAAAACTTATGTACATATACTTTTTTCTGAAGAAAATTCTTTAATTTATTCATATTTAGAAGAAGTTTACTTTATTTTAATTGCTTCCTTCCAGGAAGCAATTCCTCCGACATATTTTCCGTATGCAAAGTGACCTCAGTGTGACCCATCTCGTAAAAATCCGGTGATCGCAATACGCATGGATGTACTTAAAATAAACTATTATCTCAATTTACATGTTAAACACGTGCTCAATTTCCATGCTTTTTTGTTGATTTTTGTCTATTGTTGACAAACAGGTGACAATCGTTAAACTTCGGCTTAAACACGAACTTTAATTACCTGCCATATTTTCACAACAACACTGACCGATTGAAAAAAAAAAAAACGATTATACGAAATTTACACGAAAAAAATGATAAATTCGTGCACAGAAGACTAAGTTAATGATGTTTGTATGCATTGGTTCAAGAATTGGAAGAACATTATTTTTCACCGGTTACTCGTTTCTTATGACTTTAATAATATTTATTGTTACTGTATTGCAGATTTTGATAGACTGTTTTACTTACATTAAATTGTTATTACAGATATGGATAGATTGTTAATTTTGCTAACATTAAATTGTTATTACAGATATGGATAGATTGTTTAGTGCTAGAACAGCTTCACCATTGTTATCATGGTTTGAGGAAGTCTTTGATACAGAATGGTATACAGTGGCAGGAGTACTTCCAGGTAGGTGATGCTTATCATTTCTTATTACCATGTGCTCTTATTTAATCCTAACACTTATAACTACCAAAGTTAGATATCATGAAGTTTAACATGAGAAATGATTCATCTACAAAAAAAGAAAATCTTTTTTCATTTGATGAAGAATCTCTATTTTCAAACCATTACTATTTCTGGTTTTATTTTGTTTGTCAACAGTTTCTTTGTAAACCTTTTATATGTCTTGATTAATGTGAATTTATATGATATTTTACACTGTTTTTAGCATCCCATTGCTATAATGAACCCAGTGCCTGGTATGACTATGCAGGAACTATCAGTATTCCAGAAATGTATTCTGTGGAAAATTTGTGCACCTCAAAGGGTAAATAGTCTATTACTGGTTTTCACATATTTTTATGAAGTTTTTGTATCACTTGAGGTAAAATCAAGATTTTAAGTTCATTTGTTGTGAGCTCAGCAGCTACTTTGAACAATGTTAATGTGTAATGACAACATAATACTAGATCTATAAGTATTTCAATATTATTGGTTTTCACATATTTATATCAGCACTATTTGGTAGTAGCCTAAAAAAGTTGTTTGTCAATTTAACAAAGACTATTGAAGACATTAACTTTCCCAAATGACAAAAACTTTAATATATAAAACAGTTGACACAGATTCAGACTTAGAACTTTGCTCATAATGAGCCTTGTAAGCCAGAGATTGTGACATTAATATATACTTTACTATGTTATCTTACAGCTGTGTGAGTTAGCAAGCGCCATGACCCTATATGAGATGGGTAGTGTACGAAGTTTACCAGACAATTACAACATAAGAGATGTCTATGCCTACACTAACAATACTACACCAGTCGTGTTTATGATGCCAAATACATCACATGATAAAGGATCATCATCTGCCACAAAAGGTCAGTATATAGGTTGTTCACTCACAAGATTTATTGTTCTCATCTATAATACCTTTAAATATTCTTTGCTCATTGGGTTTTTTTCCAACCAACTAGACTAAACATTTACTAAAAGCTGGGCAATGGTCTTGCATTTTTGTTTTAATTTCTTTACTTAACCCCTTTTCCATTGTTAAAGATGATATGCCTAACGAACAATGACGAAGCAGGGAAATAGGACCATAATACAGATTGGAAGAACCATGATTGTACTGTATCAAATGATGATGTTGTTTAAATAGGTGTTCAGAACAAGGTTGCAAAACTCAAGAATAAGTTTCATTTGTCTAAAAAAGTGATTATTTTAGACTGATCACTGGATTTGTACTAACCTGAGCAACATACAGGTGCATCATGTTGAGCAGGATCTGTATGAATCTGAGATCACCAGTCATTTTTGGTGGGGTTCATGTTGCTCTTTATTTGACTATGATGTGTTTATACTGTGTATGTCTTTTGGTCGTTTTGGCAGTTTGTTTTTTAGTTTTAATGTTCCTGTGGTTTATGTTCCCTCTCTTTTATAACTTGTTTTAAAGTAAAAAATAATTTAGAAGAAACAAAAGCTCTAGAAAAATAAGGGTTAAACATTTGTCAGTTAGATTATTAAAATTCTGTTCTCAATTCCTTGTGGGTAAATAATGATATGCAGAGGTATATCATACTCATTTGGTAATTGTCTTTTGATATACTACAATTATTTCAGGTCTTTTATATATTACAATTATTTCAGGCTATTCTTATGTTAGTCCCACTCATGAGGTGAAGAGGTTAGCTAAGGAAATTGGTATGGAAGGTAAAGTAAGAGTAATGAACTTCGGGGTACCAGGTCAAATGTGTGAAGTGAGACATGCATTAGAGGATTGTATACAGAATGGATACTGGTTACTTTTACAGAATTATCATTTAGCTGAGGAACCAGAGCAAGAATTTTATATTTTGCTAAAGGTAAATATATTTCTAAGTTTTAAAAATAAATGATTAATTGAACAAATCTCTCTCAGTTTATTCATGTTTTGATTGACTGTATAGAATGTAAATTCACGGAAAAATTAAAACATCCAAAAATGAAATTTGCAGACCACTTTGTGATTTAGGAATTTCAGGACCTGAAATTTTCTCCAATCACATTTTTTCCCAGCTATTTTAAATCTTTGTGTAGTATATTATCCCTGTAACTTTACTTTTAACAGGATATTGTATACAGTAAATGGATAAAACAAGAGAGAAAGAGACAGAAAACAGATATATCTGATGACGTAAATAGCTTGGTTACTTTCTCTAAAACTGGAGATGAAGACAATGAATTACATATCCACAATACATTTAGATTGTGGATTACTACACAGGCAGACAGTGGTAGACTCATTCCAGGTAGGAACAACTTATCCACAACATATCAACAATACATTCAGATTGTGTTTATTGCCCTTAATATGTATGAGATATTTTTCACTAGACATTTAGTTAATGCTAATTTATCAATTAGTCAAATAGATTGTGGATTATACTTATCTGCACAAAGCATATGACCAATATTAGGACTTTACTAAAACCAGACAATAAATGAGGAGGCATGATGATGTTATCAAAGATAGGAAACAAAAATTGATTTGAGCCCAGGCTTTACCCAAAAATTTTAAACACACATTAACATTTTAATAAACAAAACAAAATGCAGATGTGGCTCATGTCTTAATATTAATAACAAGATCTCAAAATGAGGCTATTTTAGCAGGTTTTAAAGCTTTATAGCAAATTTAAAATCAAAAGTAGCTTAATATATATTAAAGTCAGTCTAATGTCTTATAAACATCTGAATGAGTTTTTTTTTTATAAGAGTGATATTTTCTCTGTTACAAGTTATTTCACAAATTTTATTCTCTCTCATGAATGCCAATATTTGGACTTTTAGGAGAACATAATTTTTATGGACACATTATAATTTTGATAGATGTGAGTCCAGTTTGAGCTTAATAAGACAATTGTGTGTTCCAAATATTTATGCTCTCTAGTCTGTTCACTGTGGAACAATGTTATCTTACACCAAAAAAACATTATTTGTTTTAACTCTCACTATAATGTCTTTTTAATATGAATTGCAGGTGTTCTTGTACAGTATGGTATCAAAGTGACATGTGAGAAGACTGGTAACTTTAAATCTACCATGCAGAAATCATACAGGAGTGTGGCATTCCTTCTACAGAACTGGAAACATATTAATGACAGTGTAAGCTTTTCAACTTTACTTTATAACTAATATAGGACAATGATGTGATTTCCAATTAGTTAGCCAGCATGACGTAAAACTGTGAGTCAAAGAATTTAACTTTATTTATGACTAATATAGGACAATGCTGTTGATTAAAAATTACTTCATTCCATGCCCTTTGTTTTCTTAATAATTAATATTACCAATAATTGATAGGTTCCAGGTCGCAGGTTTAAACAGAAAGATTTTGAAAGGAGAGAAAACTGTGCATCTTATAATCAACATAACTTTATCAGATGACAATACCAATACAAAAAATCCAGGCTAAAATAAGGCTTACGCATAGTTATATACTTTAATTCAGTCATACCTGCGGTATCATGGGTGTGTTCTAGTTTATATTTGTTAAAATGAAAGTTCTTAACTTAATATTTGTTTTAATCTGTTACAGGTTTCTGGGAAGCAAAACAAAATAATGCCTTTGGCTTTGCTCCATTCTCTCTTGTTACAACAAAGTTTCTATGGTCGTAATGCATTTATCAATGACCACCATTGGACTTTGAGTGACATGGCCATGGCTGTTGATGTTTTTAAAAAAGTGGTGTCAAAGTCTACATCGACAGAAAAAATAATGGACATGGTGGCTAAAGCTTACTCTGACCATTGCACTGATAGTACTGATGCTAAAGTTGTCCAGTCCTTGGTCAGTATACTGGTTCAGTATGCCACTGGCAAACAGGTTAGTCAGCCTAACTTACTCAAAGTTACACTTTCAAACAATTTGACAACAGCTGTAATGCCATTATTTGAACGATTATTACTATAGAAAGAGGTCTATTTGGATTTTGTAATGAGAAGAAAATCTCATATTTTGTTTATAAGTAAATAATGATTTGTCTTTGGTAACAATATTGGGAGTATCAGAAGATATAACATTTTTCATAAAAATGTTTGTATTACTGTGGATTCATTATTATACGTTGGATACAAAGTTTCATGGATTTCGTGGGTACAGGTGAACCACCAAAATTGAATGTTCAACGAATTGCAAATTTTCTTTAGGCTTTTATGCAGACTTAGGCAAAACCACACAATTAAATATCCACGAGTATTTTTTCAAGTTTTCTTTAATCCACGAAAATTGGTACCCACAAAAAAAAAATGAATCCACATGATTAGACATTTATAAATTTATTGATATTTCAGATCCCAGAGAAAAGGTCCAATGACATTGTTGGCTTACTGAGTACATTACTGATGGAATCCCCAGAGAACTTCACTCTAAAGAAAGCTGTTGACTCACTGGAGGAACTGACAGCCAAGAACTATGGTCTCCCTGAAACAGCTGATAAAGATGTCATGTATACTCACAGCAGGTTAGTGGTTTACAAAGCTTCACATACACCACCACATTTGATGTAAGCAGATTTTAAATGAAAATTACAATACATTAAGTATAAAAATAGTTACAAGTTCATCACCATGAAACAAATAGTTGATAAATACAGTTACACTTCTTTCAATCAGTTAGCTTTCATAATATGTTTTGTTTTTTTATTTTCAGGGTACTAATAAAGGATATGATCCAAGTGATTGGAGCTCCAGAGTTATTACTACGTGTGAACACGGCCATTAGTTATCGTGAAGTATCTGTGGACAGTATATTACCAAGTCTGATATCTACTTTACAGAAATGTTCTGTATTACCAGAGACAAACAAAAATCAAATGTATCCTATTGATGTCTTTACTCATTATGAAGTGGAGGGATATAAAACTTTAATTCAGACTGTTCAATCAGATTTGTCCTTACTTCAGCGGAGGTCAAAAGGTGAAATAATTACACCATCACATTATGATGATGTCATTCACTCAATGAACAGAGATAGAGTACCACAGTTGTGGCTAGCTCAAACTTTCCCATCATGCAGTAGTCTGACTAAATGGATAAAAGAAATTCCTGTGAAGATCCAAATCATGTCTGCTTTAGTGAATGATCCCTCTCCTGTTGCTTACAATCTCTCCATGTTTCTCAGGCCCGACAGATTTATAGAGGCCATCAAGCAGACGTTTGCCAGAAAACATTTTGTTGATATCAACTCAGTAGAGTTTGAATTGCAGGTAAGAATTATTCAGCTTAAAACACAAGAAGCATACCTGGTTATCTATTTGTAAAACGAAATCTGATCATACACTGACTAAAATTTGATTTTCAAAGAGCTGTTATTTTCATTTTAATATGCACTTGTCACCAAAAACAACTAATAACTATACGATTGTTTTGTCTTTTTCTATCTTGACTACATATTGATTATTTCATGAAGTAGTTCTGGAGCATGTCAACTACATTTCCTAACTAAAGTAAGTTTATTTTGAACAAATGTAAATATGAAGCAATATCAAAGCAGTCCCTAATGTCAAAAAAATATTATGGTGCCTTATGACTACAATGGAAGGTTTTGAGTCTTTGGACCCTATCAATTTTCTGCTGAAGAACGTTTATTGTAAGTCAATTATTAGCTGTGATTCTGATAAAGGCTTTAACTTTAACAAAAACCATTCAGCATTATTTTTTTTATTTTCCTGTATTAATTCATTCTTTTAAATTGAGTATCAGTCCTCTATTTACAAGCTCATTGCACTGGAAGGTGGTTTTCTGAAATTTCATAAGAACAGAAAATTACAAACAGTCAGGATAATCTCCCCTTGGTTACTTGTCTGCATGTCAATGCTCCCATTAAGCTTTGATATAAAAATTACAAACAATAAAAACTTGAATGGAAAAATTACAAACTATTAGGATTATCCCCCTTGGTAACTTGTCTGCCTGTCAATGCTCCCATTAAACTTTAATATAAAATTACAAGCAACAAAAACTTGAATGGAAAAATTACAAACAATTAGGATTATCCCCCCTTGGTAACTTGCCTGCCTGTCAATGCTTCCATTAAATTTTGAGATAATAATTACAAACAATAAAAACTTGAATCGAAAAATTACAAACTATTAGGATTATCCCCCCTTAGTTATTTGTCTGCCTGTCAATGCTCCCATTAAACTTTAATATAAAAATTAAAAACAATATAAACGTGTATGGAAAAATTACAAACTATAAGGATTATCCCCCCTTAGTTACTTGTCTGCCTGTCAATGCTCCCATTAAACTTTAATATAAAAATTACAAACAATAAAAACTTGAATGGAAAAATTACAAACTATTAAGATTATCCCCCTTGGTAACTTGTCTGCCTGTCAATGCTCCCATTAAACTTTAATATAAAATTACAAGCAATAAAAACTTGAATGGAAAAATTACAAACAATTAGGATTATCCCCCCTTGGTAACTTGCCTGCCTGTCAATGCTTCCATTAAATTTTGAGATAATAATTACAAACAATAAAAACTTGAATCGAAAAATTACAAACTATTAGGATTATCCCCCCTTAGTTACTTGTCTGCCTGTCAATGCTCCCATTAAACTTTAATATAAAAATTAAAAACAATAAAAACGTGTATGGAAAAATTACAAACAATAAGGATTTCCCCCCTTAGTTACTTGTCTGCTTGCAATGCTCCCATTAAACTTTAATATAAAAATTACAAACAATAAAAACTTGAATGGAAAAATTACAAACTATTAGGATTATCCACCCTTGGTTACTTGTCTGCCTGTCAACGCTCCTATTAAACTTTAATATAAAAATTACAAACAATAAAAACTTGAATGGAAAAATTACAAACTATTAGGATTATCCCCCCTTGGTAACTTGTCTGCCTGTCAATGCTCCCATTAAACTTTAATAAAACCGGGTGCTCTGCACAGGGGTGTGGAAATGCTATGCCCGACTCGCCCGACTCGTTTGAACAACCGGACAAGTAATTATTTTTGTCTTGGTTGCCCATGGACAAGTAAAAAAATATACAAAACAAAGATTAATTCCAACAAAAATATAAAATTGATTTCTAAACGTATAAAAATGTTTAAATTATGTAAAAGAAACCAATGGTCAGCTAGTAAAAACATCAATGTTCATGACGATAAATATTACATAATACCGGAAATAGACGGATTACCAAAATAAATTAAAATAAGTATACAAACCCGAGTCGCGTAAAATTGCATTGGCTTTGTCCATTGACCCAGGATCATTGATTAGGTTTTATCCATCATTTACCCGAAGTGTCATTTCTTTAAATTTTGTAATGAAATTCAGATTGATAAATACTTTTAAATAATAAGCCGGGCAAGCAAGACAAAAAGAGTAATGAGTCGAGTAGAAAACATAAAACGCAAATGGAGGACACAGAGTATTTAAAATAAAAAACAGAGAAATTCAGACATTGTGGATATCAGATTGCCTCTGGCTATCTAGGATGGAAATTTGCAAAATAAATTAAGTTTTTGTCCTATTTATTGATGAAAGGTCAATATAATTTGTTGTCGAAGTGGTAAATTAAAAGGAACGCTTTAATTGCTCATCAAGACAATAATAAATAATCAATAACAAGAGTGTCAGTTGAGAGAAACACCGCAACATCAATGGTTTATATATTATTTACTAGTTTACATTTCTTCAATTACTGTCCTCTCCTCAAATTGAGTATATGTACCTACTGGCTACAATCTTTATTCAAAAACTGCTGCAAAATTAGAATCACATATTAGCTAACAAGAAATACTTCAATATTTATTGGGATCATCAGGCAAGTAACTATTTTCCGGACAAGGAAAATTTATAGTTTTACTTGCCCAGGGACAAGTGCTCACAACAAATATTTCCACAACCCTGCAGTGCAGGGCACAGCTTTATACGACCGCAGAAATCAAACCCTGAACAGTTGGGGCAAGTATGGACACAACATTCAAGCTTGATACAGCTCTGAATTTGGATTGCGATTGACATAATATGAGTTTCTGACACAAAACAAATGTCCAGATCTTACAAATCTATTGCGCAATATTGTGCAATTAAAGATTTCTTCTTTTAACTTTTCAAAAAATTTAGAATTTGAGAAATTTAAAAAATAAAATTGAAAACAACTACCACTCCCCCTTTTTTTGCAATTAGTCCAAAACCGGAAATTTCTTTATACATAATATACAAGTAGTGTAAGGGAGGTAAATCTGAACATACCCAACATTGTATGTTAAATGTTTTAGAATTACCTCCATTATACTGCTTCTAAATTGTCTTAATTGTCCAATGACCAGAAATACCTAGTTTTTCCCCTTTTTTGCCCCTAATTCCGAAACATTTTGAGTCATAACCCCCCAAAGTCAATACTAACAATCCCTTCATGGTATGGAAACTTGTGGTTTAATTTCAGAGAGATTCATACACTTAAACATAAAACAGTCTATTATTTGAACTTGGAATTATTTTTAACTATGGAATTTGCTTGATTTCTTGTTATTGAAATTTTAAAAAAATTCCATGATTGTTCTGTACTGAAATGTTCTGTGCTGCACACAACACTTTCTATTACAAAGAAAATAGTATATTTTCAATAGAATGTACTGTGCCGCGCACAACACTATCTAACCAAAATACATTGTATGGAAAGTGTTATTATATATAACCGCTCAAAAGATCATAATACAAAATAAACATGGAATTTATAAAAAAAATTAAACACAAGAAATTATGTGAATTCCATAATTAAAAATAATTCCAAGTTCAAATAATAGCCTGTTATAAGTTATTGTTTGAAAACTACAAAAATGATTATTTTGGTCCCCCTTTTTGGTCCCTAATTCCTATACTATTGGGACCATAACCCCAAAAATCAATCCCAACCTTCCTTTAGTGGTATTAAACCTTCTTGTAAATAATTATAGAGATCCATACACTTGTTATCGTCTGTAAACTAGAAAAATGCTTCTTTTTTGCCCCTTATTCATACATATTCGGAAACATTAACCCCAAACTGATTTCATGCCTTCCCTGTGTTATATGGAACCTTGTGGTACAATGTCACAGAGATCCATACAGTTACACACAAGTTATTATCTCGAAACTAGAAAAATGCTTGTTTTTGGCCTCTTTTTTGCCCTGAATTCCTAGACTGTTTTCCCAATAACCCCTTAAAATAAATCCTAACCTTCTACTTATGGTATTAAACATTGTGGTACAATATCAGAACAATTGAATTACTAATACACAACTTTTTGTCCTGAAACTAGATAAATGCTGTTTTTGGCCCCTTTTGGACCATAACCCCCAAAATCAATCCCAAGTTTCCTTTTGTGGTTATAAACATTGTGTTAAAATTTTATTGATTTCTTTTTACTTATTTAAAAGTTATTATCCGGAATACAGGCAGCGCTGACGTTGCAGACTAAGACAACGTGATATCAATATATACGACCAAAAATTTTTTAATTTTTGCGGTCATATAAAAATTACAAACAATAAAAACTTGGTTACTTGCCTTTCTGTCTGAATGCTCCCATTAAACTTTTTTGAATAAAAAAATACAAACAATAAGAATTATCTCCCATTGGCTTTATGTCTGTTTGTCAATACTTTTTTTTTCATTACAAAACTTTAAATATTAATAATGTGATATGATTATGATATCTGAATATCACAATATAAGAAAAGAAGATGTGGTATGATTGCCAATGAGACAACTCTCAACGATAGACCAAAATGACACAAAATTAACAACTTTAGGTCACCATATGGCTTTCAACGATGAGCAAACCCATACCACATACCATAATCAGCTATAAAAGCCGTGAAATAACAATGAAAAACAATTTAAATGAGAAAACTAACAGCCCTATTGATTTTTTTTTTGTTTTTTTGCAAAAAATCACTTGAATGTAACGTCACCATAGTCACATTTCGCAAAAATAACTAAAGGGAAAATACACATCTGAAAAAAAATATTCTGATAAAAATAATAATTATACCCCCGCTTTAAAAAAGGGGGGGTATACTGTTTTACCTCTGTCTGTCCTTCCGTCAGTCAGTCCGTCCGTCCGTCCGTCCCATGAATATTTTTCGTCGCATTTTTCTCAGGAACTACAATACAAGGATTTCTGAAATTTTGTTTCAGGGTTTATCTAAGTCAGTTATACTGTCTGATGCGTTTTCAGATTGATCACTTGACAACTTCCTGTTTACCAAACACTTGTATGATTTTACACATGATAGCCAAGTTGAAAATTTTCGTCACATTTTTCTCAGGAACTACAATACAAGGATTTCTGAAATTTGGTTTCATGATTTATATAAGTCAGCTATACTGTGTGATGCGTTTTCAGATTCATCACTCGACAACTTCCTGTTTACCGAACAGTTGCATATTTTTACACTATTAATATTATCCACTTGCGGCAGGGGTATCATCAGTGAGCAGTAGCTCGCAGTTTCACTTGTTAAAAATGATTCAAACTAGTTTTTTCTTTGAAATATTAAACATGGTATAAAAAAATGCCCAAAAATGCAGAAATTATAGCTTATACGTATCCCTCTCTTCCCTATATGATTGATACTTCCCAGGAATAGGATAGATAATAGACATGAAGTGTTTGTCTGTGTAATCAAAATGGTATTTTATTATAAAAAAGAAGTGTTCAGTTTGGATTGACATGAACATTTTACCTCTTTCCAATATTTTAATAACATAATTAGAGAAAATATCTAGAAACAATTAGTCAAAGAAAATTATTATACTTGGATTATTAACCAAGCTTAATTCCCTCCCCTACAGTAAATAGAAATTATTATGTAATTCAATTATTGTCGTAATGTCAAAACTGTTAGATGTTTTAGATATGACTGGATTCTTTACTACATGTAGTCAGTAAGAATTACTTCAAGCAATTGGATATAATTCTTAGTGGACTATTATTCTTTCATTTTCAATAAATAAAAAAATAAAAAGTTTAGTTCTTTTTTTTTTTTTAAATAAAAGTAATTTTGATAAGGAGAAAGACACAAAACATATAAATTTCTTTTCAATCTCAGCATTTATTCTTATGCTTTTCAATAATTCCTCCCGGTGTTTCTGATGTATGGTTTTGTGATTATTTAACAATTCTACTGGATGATCTCCAATTAGCCAGTACCAGATCACTACATCACTGCTTGTACAGATTAAAGAAAGAAGATTTATATCTCGGAACACTTTAAACACTTTGAAGTATTTATGTAAAGTCTGTTATTTCAATTAAAATAGATAATTTATATAATAGTGAGAAAAAAAGTTTTAGAATTGTATCTTATTTTTAGAAGCATTTGTTATATCAATTTGCCAGCTCTACTAAAACGTTTATATGTTAATCTTGAAAAGTTCAAAAGATAATATCTTCTCTTATTTCACTTTAATATCATAGTTCTAAATTGCAATTGCAAAAAGATTTCATCAATAATTTCTTTAACAAAAAATTTGATTTGATTAAATGAGAATGTATATTTTCTTTGATATTTCATAACTGTTGCATTGTAAACTGGATTGAAGTATAACTTGGTGACTTATCTTGTAATCAATTTAAATACCTGTAGTGATGGTGTTTATGTTTGTTTCATAAAATTAGTTTTTATAAAATCCTTCCCTCTCAAAACAAATTTTAAGGCTGTACAAAAACTACTCCTCATACCTGACTTGTACTTATCATGAAAGAAGCCAGGGAGGACAAGGGCATTCATTGTATGTACCACTCCTGTTAGAAATTTTTACTTGTATGCTGAATTCAAGATTATTTTTGAAGAAAATTATTCTGGTCTAAGTAGGGTTAATGATTTCAACAATATGGAGTTATCTAAGCACAATTCTATTTGTATGGTCAATCATTATAAGACTGTTCAATATGGCAGTATTCCTTATGAGAATTTTAGTGGAACAGACTTTTTTATGGGGAAGTTGATGCATTGTTATGAGATATGCTATTAAAAGCTCTTTGATATAACTCCAACTGATAGCCTGCTCTGTGAAGAAATAAATTTCTCTTTAACTTTGAGAAACGATCTCCTGTAGATCCCCCATGGAGACAGATATGTAGATCATTATCATAGAAACATAAGAAATAATGAAACAAGACAAGATTACAATTGTTGTATTATTTTTGTAGAGGTACATTGTTGTAAGCATCATCATCAATTGTTGGTGAACATTGTCTTGGTATTTCTATAAATTTGTTATAATCATTAGAGATTTGTTTAATGATGTTTACATTCACTACATGCTTTGTCACTTAATTTGTCTGTCAGGAATCAGCAGGAACTTTATCCAGGATACTTCAATGGTTTTATTTTCTGTTCGGATTTTACATAGATGATTTTTCGGTACTACATGTATAACTTAAATAAAGCCTCTTCACCACTCCATTATAATTGAAATTTAATTTAATTTTAATATTCTTATTAAGTAACAATGAACATTTGAATTAATTGGATATTCCAATATTCCTCATGTTATCTGAATATATTTTGACTGTTGTAGACAATAAACTGAAACACTATGTATTGACTAGTTTAGAAAACTAACAAATACTATTGACTAGAACACAATGTTATGATTCACGTAGACAACAAACTGGAACACAATCTTAGACTGAGTTAGACAACAAAATGGAACACAATCTTAGACTAAGTTAGACAACAAACTGGAACACAATCTTAGACTGAGTTAGACAACAAAATGGAACACAATCTTAGACTAAGTTAGACAACAAAATGGAATACAATCTTAGACTAAGGTAGTCAACAAAATGGAACACAATCTTAGACTAAGTTAGACAACAAAATGGAACACAATCTCAGACTAAGTTAGACAACAAAATGGAACACAATCTCAGACTAATTAAGGTAGACAACAAAATGGAACACAATCTTAGACTAAGTTAGACAACAAAATGGAACACAATGTTTTGACTGTAACGTAGACAAGACTAAAAACTTATAACTCAACTGTTATATTTTGACTGTTTAAGAAAATAAACTGGAACACAATCTTTTGACAGCTTAGATAGAACACAATGTTTTGACTATTGTGGACAACCAACTGAATAAAATTGAAAATGGAAATGGGGAATGTGTCAAAGAGACAACAACCCTACCATAGAACAGACAACAGCAGAAGGTCACCAACATGTCTTCAATGCAGCCAGTAATTCCCGCACCTGGAGGCGTCCTTCAGCTGGCCCCTAAACAAATATATATACTAGTTCAGAGATAATGAACGCCATACTAAACTCCAAATTGTATACAAGAAACTAAAATTAAAAATAATACAAGACTAACATAGGCCAGAGGCATATATTTTGAGTATTTTAACTTGTGCATGATCTTTTAACTGTTTTAGACAACAAACTGGAACAATATGTTTTAACTAGTTTAGACAACTAACTGGAACAATTATGTTCTGACTGTTGAAGAAAACAAATTGCAACACTATGTTTTTACTTATTTAGACAATATTTTTTGGTATTAAGTTGTGGTTCATTGAATTTTTTCAAAATCTCGTCTTGAATTACTTGTGCTTAATTGGAACTAAATTGATGACAGTTATCTTTGATGTATCTTTTTTCTAAATCATAAATGATGTTCTTACCAAACAACCAAACTTGGTTGCATTTTTGTCTTTCGACTCAGTCACTCTCCAGACCTACAAAACCACTGTTGATGTAAGAAAATATTTATAAAATTTCATTTTCCATGAAATGTGGATTTTTGTCAAACTGTTGAACTTTATTGTTACCAATTGGTGTCATTTAAAAAAATCTTTTTTTCTGGTTCCAACAAAATAAAAAAAAAGTATTCTACAAGTACCATGCCATACAGATACCTTAAAGTTAAGTTTTAATAAACATGTTCAAATTATGTTTCCTTAATAAATATACTTATGCTTACCTAGTATATTATTTACAGTAAATCAATGAAAATTACTTTTAAAGAATACTTATGAAATAAGGAGATGTGGTCAGATTTGTATAGATGCCAGTGAGACATCTATGCAACAGAATTCAAATGAAGTAGATTTAAGCAATTTAAGTTGAACAAATTGAAGATTAATTCACATTGGAATCAAGGAAAAGTAATTATCAGATAATGATGTGATACCAGAAAAAAATATTGGCTTGTCCTAACAATAGCTACCATCAGATTATTTACTTCATTTTATCTTCTGTTCCTTGTTCTATAATTAAACCACAAAGAATCTGTTAATCTAATTATTCCCACACAACATTGATCATAAGTTTTTATTTGTTATGATTACACCAGACAATGTTATAGAACTTTTACTTTACATATTTATAGTGTACTACATAGTGGAGCAACCTGTGTTTTCTATGCTGCTTTAGGGATCAAACAAAACAATTCCAATTTTAGTTTTTTTTGTCTTTACAGTAGTGTCATAGATTTTTAAAATATCAACATGTCACTTAATATTAATCATTAACTGTGCTTATCAATGGACCAATTGTTTCAAAGTTGTGAAACAAATTTATTTCTTAACATGGATCAACTGATGATATATTTCAACTCATTTGCACAAACAGTTGTAAGTTTAAGATGTTGAAAAGACAATTAGTGGTTTATGAAATGAATTCCAAATTAAAGATCCAATGATGCTATGAAAGTCTTAAAGCCTCTAAGCTAAGCATACATCATGTGCAGGCCACAGATGGTTGTCTTGATAAAATTTAAAGTCTGTCTGTCTTTAATGTAGATATTTAAATGCAACCCTTATATTTTTTAACAGACAGCAATACTCCAGTCCTTTGACATCAAATAACCTCTTCTAAATGTGCTTTTAAAAACCGCCCCTCCCCCTTTCCTAAATCCACTTTACCCCATCAATATTCTTTTAAAACATTGTTTATATTTGAAACTTGAAACTTGGGTCTGTGTGTCCGTTCATCCGTCCGTTCGTTCATCCCTTATTCCATTTGTCCGTTCGTCCCAGTTCAGGTTAAAGTTTTTGGTTGAGGTAGTTTTTGATGAAGTTGAAGTCCAATCGAACTGAAACTTAATAAACATGATCCCTCTGAAAAGATCTTCTAATTTTAATGCCAAATTAGAGATTTTATCCCATTTTCACGGTCCACTAAACATAGAAAATGATAGTGGGGATGGGGATGGGGCATCCATGTACTTGGGACACATTCTTGTTTCTGAACATTTTATGAGAACACAAGCCAATAGATATTCCTATATAGAACGTGAAGCTTGTCAGATGATGTTTGGCACAAATTCTGTAAGTCCCTGACAGTTAACCTTGAACTGTAAAACAGATTCCCATTAATCCACAGTGATTAGACTTAAGTACATAATTCCAAACGATAAGAATAGGTACATAACGAGGCAGAAAATTACACCAAACTTACAACTATACCATACACACTGTAGCCAAAAAACATAGGTATCATGCTTATATCAAATCTATCTAATAAATAGAATAGACACTTTGTAAAGGAGAGAAAACTAAATGACAATTCCAGATAATTGATATATTGTTATGTAGTTATAACCAGAGACATATATATGTGGCTGTTATATCTGATGTAGTGTCTCCAGGGATGATAAACACCATTGATGTATAGGAAGAAGTGATGGAACATTCTTGTTCTGTCAAATGAAAACATAGATTATCACTTTTTATGTTTTTACCATTATTACAAATTTTGAAAAAAAATACTGAAACTGTTTATACATCCTCCTCTAATTCTAAAATTAAAATTACACTGAGTATCTCTACAAAGTGTGTGGTCTCTTACAAGAATGAGAGAAGAAGAATGATATCTGTCATTGGGATGATAATAAAATTGAGAATTGAAATGGGGAAAATATAATTGTGAGTTGTGCAAAAAGTAGTATTTTCCAATGACACTCAATGTGTATGTCCTAGCCACAACAGAGATGTATTAAGTTTTTGCATGGGTATGTCTCAAAATTAGTTTCTTTAACTTCAGTTTGCCTCAACCAAATGTTATGAAATTTATACATCATGCTTATTACTACAAAACACAGATCAAGTTCAAATTTTGGTTGTATCATTTTCACTTGAGTTATGTCCCTTTATAATGGTATATGCAAGCAGGGGCATCATCTGTGTTCCATGGACACATTCTTCATTTAGTTTGTTTTTATTTAACAATTTAGCAATTACTATAAAATATACAACAATGATAATAACAGTAATAATAATAAATCCAAACATCTCAAAAGTATTTTTTGTCTTTTCCAGGTGATGCCAACAGGAATTAAACCTTCTGTACCACCTAAAGATGGGGTATACATCACAGGTTTACGATTGCACAATGCATTATGGGATTCCACACGAGCCATTTTAATGGAAAATGATTCTGAAAATCAACAAGCTCATAGTATGCCTTATATCTGGTTAAAACCAGTTGATGTCAGTTCTCCGTCCAAGTTTACAAGAAAATATGCATTATATGACTGTCCAGTTTACTGCTCTGATGATCCTCGTAGTCATGGTGATAATTATCTGGTAACAAATCTGCCTTTACCAACATTTGATCCAGCAAGTTTTTGGTGCCAGCATAGAGTATTTTTGTCAAGTAGTCTGAGCAGCAATCAGAAATAATGATATTTGTATTAGTTTATAAGTTTGGAAGATTTCAGTATTTTTCACTGCTGTTTATGCAAAATAGAAAAAAGAATTGGATTGACTCTGTGATAAGTTCTAAATCTTTATGAAATGATAAAATGTAAATCTTAAAACAGTTAAAACTTGACCCTGAGGCGGCCTCCAGTAAGAGGTGTAAACTGGGTTCCAGTCAGACATTTGAAGATTTTTTGTAAACCAGACTTTCTAAATAGAAAACAAAATTGTATGTAATAATTGTGCTTAATGACAAACCATTCTTGCTGAACTGTGATAGCTTTACTTGTTTATAACTTTATAGTCTGATCTTGTAAATGTCTTTTAATACTGCTGAATTTTGTGTTTGTTGAAAACTATCTTTTAAAATTATGATTTGTTTATTTATTTATTTTTTATTATTACTTAAAATATTTTACATGTAGGATTCACAATATTTTTTTTATATGTAATGTAATGTGAATTTGATTTTTATTATATATAACCAACATTTTCATTCCAACCTGCTGAACCAAACGTGGTGCCAACTTGTGATATGTTTTTGAGTTATAATATTTACTGGTTATCTGTGATATCAGATATGTTTTATTTAAGACAATAAAATATGAAAGATATGTTGTATATTTTGCTTTAATATAATAAAATGAAGGAGATGTGACAGGCTTGCCAATGTGAAAACTATCCCAGTGGCGGATTTAGGGGGGGCCCATGCCCCCCCTTTTTGGGGAAAAATTTGGTTGCTTATATAGGGAATCACTGAAGCGTGACTGGAGCGGGCCCCCTCTTAGGTCAGTCAGTGGGCCCCCACTTATGAAAATTTCTGGATCTGCCACTGTATCCAACAAAGTTCCAAGGACAAGGCTGCCTTACAATCATTGGAATACAACCTTCTGGCATGAGACATGCACACATATTAGGAATGTACAAATGTAGTTGGGATATGAGAAAGCTCTTAAACCAGTGACAGTGGGGTAACGATACATAAGAACTAAACAAGAGTGTACACGCTGAAATGTCTCGCCTTCTTTACTAATCATTAATATTATGTTGATAGGCTTTATTACAACTGTAACATAAACTTAACCAAGAAAATTTATTGTTAACCAATGAACCATGAAAAAATAAAACATGTGCGACTGACATATAGATCATAAAACATTTCCATACACCAAATATAGTTGACCTATTGCATATTGTTTTAGAAAAATAGACCAAAACTCAAAACTCAAAAGTCGCACACTCGACAGTAACTGCTTTTGCATAATCAAGTCATGTTATGTCATATTCCTCATTTCCATTCTCAATTTTATCTGTGAAATTTGTGAAAAATTCTCAGTTGTGATCAAATTTAGGATGGTGCATTTATAATGGTATACATTTCTTGGTGCTCCGTTTGTAGCAAACTCTTAGCCAGGGGGTTAGGACTGACACCAGCATCAAAGTTCATCTTTGGTTTTAGATCAGGTTAGTGTGGCTCTATTTGCAGGATTTCTCTAGTGCAATAATCTTCATCTTGTCCTTCAATTAAAAATTTCGGAATTGAAATGTTCTTACATTTTCCAGTCATAGTTATTTCTCTCAAATTGGGGACTCTATAATGACTTTTACCTTTTTCTTTGTTCAATTCAATTCAATTTTTTTCTTCCCCATTTACTTTAGGTACTGTATTTAGTGATTAGAACCATTGCAAGATGCACAAGAGAGAATTCTGAAGAACCTCATTATTCAATTCAGCTGGCATCGACCTAAATTTTATTGTTCATTTAAGAACATTTTCGGTTCAAGTCACCCTTTTCAGTTACTGGAAGTCAGCTACATTTTGTCTATAGATTCTATTGCAAGGTTTGAAAGTCATGAATGGGTTGAACTGACCTTGGACCCAACTATAATGGCCCATTTATCAATTTATATCCTTCTTTATATTCAATCAGTTTCTCAGTAACACTGAAGGTAATCAATCTTAAATTTGTTTTGTACCGGTACTCAAATTTATAAGGCTATGTTGTGAAGTGCAGGGTGCACTCGTTTGACATCCGACCTTTACCTTATTTTTGTTGGATGCATGTAGCTGTAGGGAAACCTCGAACTTTTTTTCAATCTTAAATTCAGTGACAGGTAAAACATGTCAAATATTCACGGTTAAAGACTTCATGAAATAGTTGTTATAAAGGTCATTTGCAATGGAAAACCTTTTGAAATCATACCAAGTGTATTTTGCCACTTCCAATGCCAAGGCAGCAACTTGTTTTACGTTTTGTCATTTCTGGGCCTTTTATAGCAGACTTTGATATGAGATTTGCTCATTGTTGAAGGCCATTTTTTTATATTCACCACAAACAGTTTTGGCTGGTCAATTTCATATTTCACAAGTTTAGCTAGTGCAAGGTTATTCAAATGGTCAGGCTATGCTGCATGATGCATGCTGAAATAATGTACATGTTTTCTAACAAAGTAATTGGTCCATTCTACCTAATGTTCTTGAGATTTTTTTTCTAATACAGCTGGAGGTCAATCTTACCTAATAATAGTCAATGATTTGAATATTTGTCAAAAGATGGTGGTTCATCATACCTAATATTTGATTTGCTTTTGGCAAAATACATTTTTGTTCTGTAAATTTTCGTTCTTTTTTTTATTTTGTCAAGTGCACTAAAGCCAAAGTTGCAGTTCCTTCAGCAAAATTAACCTTAGATAGTGTTGCCTGTTCTTTTAGACCTAATGGCTTTAGTGATAACAAACAAAATAGACAAGACATTTATTACTTGACCATACATAGTACATACATACACATGATTTTCACACAAACAGGGTTAAGCAATAAGATGTGCCAGTAAGGCTAATGATACCCTGTGACAATATGACAAGACAACTCAGTTTATGAAGAAAAAGAAAATATCTGAGCATTTCTTTTAATCAAGGTGCAATTCCCATCATAACATTAAATCTTTTTTTTTTATGATTTTATACGAAATGCAAAGAAATGACAATTATTTTTCTCCATATAGTATACTGATTTTCACACTGAAATACAAATTCAAAATATTTTTATTATGGTTTTTATACATTAATCATTAAAATGTGGAATGTACATAGGATTTCAAAGACATAGTATAAGCACAAAAGTATAATAAGTAAAACATATCAATCTTAATAGACACTTAGTTTCTTTATATGAAAGTTACCCCCTACTCAATTGCCTTTCTTTATATGAAAGTTACCCCCTATTCAATTGCCTTTCTTTAGATACAAATTACAAAATATATTACCAAGCACTATTTCCTTTTAAAATATGATTCAGGCGTTTGATTATTCTGTAATAAACAAATTTATCTGAAGGAAAATTTTACCCTAAAAAGTCTTAAATGTAGTTGAGGTAAATATTTGATAAAATTAATTTTGTCTGCCAGAGGGCGGTCTTTACAGACAAAGCTATTGCAGCACAAGTCAGGCCTTGCTTCAACTGATTATAAATGATATTTTTCTCTTTATTTGTATAATAGTGGAAATTTCATCAAATTTTACAAAAAATTAAGGTGAATAGATATGAGGATGATGTATATATAGAAATATATTTTCTAAAACAAAAAAAATATGTTTAAACATTTTTAAAAACATGAAATATAAAAAAATATAAATGAATGAATGGGATATCTCACATTCAAGGGAAAAAACAAAATGTTTAATAAATTATGCCAACAAAATAACTTAAACCAAAATATACATCAAAATAATGACAAACACAACAACACACAACCAATATTATACCTCTAGTTAAGACAAACCCTGAGTTTATATGCCATAACAGAATTAAACCCTCATCTAAACTGAACAATGAACCATATTCAATTAGCTCACTGTGTCACATGTCCAATTTCACTGAACAAAATAATGCTTTTTTGACTCTAGTACTTGAGGTTCAAGGGCACTTTAAAGTTCAAGGACACATTAAAGTAGATTTATCTTGAAATTTAAAGCTTAACCATGCACACTAAAATATTTGTCAAGAGAGTGCAGAAGCTAACTAAAGTTGGTTAAAAAAGATGTCGACTTTCAATTACTGTCTTATTGACTTGGCCCACATCACTAATTATTATTTCAACTATTAAAGATCAAAAATCAGTTCCCAGTGAGGTATTTTGGTTGCATAATCAATTATTGAAGTATATAGATGTATCATTATTGCTTGTTGAGACCATGTTACCCATAATGTCATTTTATTGTATTAGTCAAAGAGCAACCTATTTCTGATGGACGAACACTGAATCTATGGTAAAAATTTCATAACAAACCAACTGGAAATGTACGTGTCATGCAAATTTATATATAATTAATATTTCCTAGGGGCTTAACTCTTTAAACAGTTAATCTTAGAAGAAAGTCTAACCCAATTCAATTGTTTGGAGGTCATCTATTCAGTAAAAAAGGACAAGACTATATTCTCATGAAATGAGACAATTACACACAACAAGCATTCATAAACCAGAGGTATACTAACACTACATATAAATAAAAAAAAAATATAAATTCTTAATATAGTTTGATTGTCAGATTTTGGACGGTTCAAAAAGTCCATGCAACAAAAACAATTGCTGGTCTTTTTGGACGGTTGATATATATTTCACAACATCAGAAAATTTTCCAAACTTAAAATAGCACCTTAACAATGGACTAGACAATAATCTTAACACCTTAATACTGTAAAACAAATCTGTGATGAATAGCTATTTCTGAATTCTGACATTATTTGTGTAAAACATATCTTCACTGTATGGGAGTGACATTGGATAGTGGTTCTAGCTGAAGCAGAGAGGTTGTAAATGCAGGCTGCCATACACATCAATAAATTAGTTGTCATACACTGTCAAAACACAGTATTTGTGATTTACTTTACTTTTAAAACAAAATTCTTGAAAATTATGGTCTTGTGTCGTAATAGTGGGTCATAATTGAATAATAGCTTATATGTATATATATATCCAATCAACAATCTCTTTTTTTTAAACTTAAGTAATCAACAACTCTTTTTCCTGTACGAGATGGGTTTTTTTTTTTTAATCTTCTTTAACATTCCGAGACTTTTTTTGAAAACAGGTCAATTCCCAACATATAATAATAAAGTTTGAACTCTAATTTTCTACTACAAAATTTTACAACCTCTCTCTGTGTCAGCTAGAACCAATATCCAGTGTAGCTGCCACGCAGTGGTCTATATTCATAATAATTGTCAATAACTATACATAATACAATCTTAATTAAGTCTACTGTTACATTACATCATGTTTTTCTACATTTTTTTCCCAAGTTTTTCATATATTTTAAAGTTACAACACACTATGAGTGGTTGTAATGCATTATTTGAAATCTCAAAAATAAAAAGATGACACTGATACCAAACAATACATACATCAAACAATCATATCATACAAAAGTACAAAGTTTCTGTAAATTTACATGTTATACAAGGCACTTCTCCATTATGCATAGAATCATATAATGTACATAACAATTTTTAAAGCATTGTAATGAACATGTACAAAAATGGGAATGATCTTGTAAGACACAAAAATGACAATCAAGAAAAGTTCATATAAATATACAAGTTCTTTTCAAAACTGATGACCCCAAGACAAAATGAAACATACTGCCTGCAAAAACAATACCTTCTAAAATTCAGAATTTACTTTTGACAAGTTTTTGATTATTTTTACTTTCATTCGTTCCAATAGGGAAGATAAATAAGAATTTTAATGAGGACCTCATCTCAGGAAACAATTAATAATTTTCACAATTAAAAATATTAAGCTTGGAACAAGTTTTGTTTTCTTATAAAATAATTTTATCCGTAAAGAACATACATTAACAAACATATCCGATTACAATAATTAAAACATTTGTATAGTTAGTTGTATAATAACAATTTTCCAGAATAAATGGTGTATCAAACAACAATTTGTAAAAAATACATGATCGTTGTATGTAAATTTGTTTTGGGTTAAAAGGTTCAATACAGATATAGTACAAAATGTACTTCACATCTTTAAACAAAAGTCAACAATTTAATAACAACAGCATAAAAGTTACATAAAAATCCGCTATTGGTTTTTAATTTAAAATAACCTAACTTCCAGTTTATCATAACTTCTAAGATGTTTAACATAAGACTAAACAATCTGGATTATGCTGTCATGAATTGAGAAAAAAACAAAAAAAACAAAAAAAACAGAAAAAGTTTCATAAATAATTTACATTCCTACACAATAAAGGCACAGCAGCAAAATCATTTAGTGTTGAAACAAATCCTTTAAAAAAGTTTCAATTCCAAGATCTATTGACAAGCAAGTTTTCTTCAAATGAAATGCACAAGTTTTATAAGTATAACAAATAAAATGATTTGCTATTGTTAAATTTACTAATGGAGAACATGTTTATAATGTTTGTGTTTAATGCTGTGCCTTTAGTGTACTAGTCAGGGGAAGATACAAGATTATTCTTGTGGCTAAGCAGACATATTGCGGACTATCAACAGGTAGCCCAGTACAATTTCTGCTCACTGCAGGTAACGGAGCGTTTAATTCCACCCCTTAATACATAAATTCAACAATTTATAGTACATGTTATTATTACACCCCAAGTCATCAGTGAAATAATGTAGAACATTTATTATATTACGATGCAAACACTATACCCATCTACTCACTACATAAATCAAACTGCTAGCAAGTTTATTTTGGAGTTATTTCTTTTAGCCAAAAGTTTTTATGATGATTTTTTTACATTTTTATTAGTAACAAGAGAATAATCCAATGCTAGTTAAATTAAGGGAAGATTAATATTGTGGAAGAATAATATATCAAAAACTTGTAAAATGCAATTTTGCTCTTTTCACAATGAACATGAATGTAAACATCTTCATAACTTTGAAAATATTATTTACTGAAAAAAAATGACAACATGAAAAGAAACAACTCCAAAAAAATCACAAGGTCTTTATTTGTAAAACAAAAAAGTGAGAAAGATGCACTGGCAGTTTATTGTAATGCTTCTTTAAAGGATTTGTGCCATTTTATTTTAAAGCAGCAAATTAATATGTTCCATGGAAATTAAATACTTGGCTTTCAGCTCCACTTTTTTTTTGCAGTTTACATTTAAAAAAGAGTAAAGTTTTTTGGAAGGAGGTTAGGCGGTCAGTCAATAGCTTTTGAAATATTAATCAATACAAAGTATAACACATAAATTCTGTTTAGGAAATACACCCTTATTGAAATCATTTATATTTTCAAACAATCATTTAATGAACAACACAATAAACTTGAGATCAAATGAGTCGACATTAAAAGCTGAAAACCATTTATAGACATTTTCTAAACATGGACATGCTATAACCTACAATTTAAGACCACCTTCTAATGAGAAAATTAAAAAACACTTTACACAATATATCAAATTTAAATAATCTATCCCGGGTTTTTTTTTAATTTCGAATACACTTTTACAATAAGAAAAATAGTTCCATTTATTTTATCAAAATAAAGATTTCTTTGAACAAGAAAAAAAATACATGCATCTCTTGAAAATGTTTTAAAAAGATGGCCTTAACTTGAGGATTAACCAAGCATTTCTAAAAGTACAAGAGATTCTTAATGCAATAAACCAGATGATTATGGATTGGATAAAAGAAGTCATATGCATGTAACAAAATGTACCAATAAAATACCCACTTTTAAAATTTCTTTCCTGATAATTATATTACATGCTGCATATAAAAAATAAAATTGTCATGAATTGTTAGTATCTTTCATTTGAACTCTGGAGGTGGTGAAGTTGCAAGGTAGCTGTACTGAGCACATGCATCAGAGGCATCCCCAGCCCCCATCTCAACAGGTCTATATAAAGGTATAGCTCCAGTGTTAGCAACAGGTTTAGCAGGCATCATCACTCTCTGAACTTTGTGACCATGCTTTACAAGGATTGTAGGACTGCTGAATGTCCTTCTTGGGATTGTGGTTACGGTTTTCTTGGTGTAAGGTGCAACAGAGGGTACAGTGGTAGTAGACTTACTGGGCAGTGTTGAAGAACAGACTGATGACGGATAGACAGGTACAGTGGTGCTCACAGGCTGGTCTACAGGCACATCAGAGACATATGTGCGGGGCAGGTCTGCAGGGCACACCGGGACTAAGCTGCCCTGAAACAAGGTGCATTCCTCAAGCTTTAATGTGTCAATATATTACATGCAATTATACATATATACTAGCTGATATTTTGTTGCCAAATAATTTTTAGTCTTATATATAAGTTTCCATTAATTCAGAACAGAAATTATTTTTTTGTTTTTGATAGAATAATAATTTTGTTTGCCTTTTTTTTTTGGTTCGCATAAATGACTTGCTAAATTTATAACCAAAGAAGTAGTTAAAATAACTAAAAATTATTTCCCCAAAAAAACTCATGGACATGTCAATAAGCTAGGCAGACAAATTCTTTGAATGATTATACTCAGTTGTAATGTTCAATGATGCTGAAACCTCAAAATGTTTTTTAAATAGTTGGTGAATGAAAGTGGGTTTTTTCTGCAGTCGTTTTCTCCAAAAGCCACATTTTTTAAATTTGTTATATTTTAATTAGTATAAACAGCCAAGTAACTGTCTGAGCTGCATCTTATATCTGATTAAAAGCCCTGAAACTTTTGTCACATTGTAATTTAATTTCCATAGTTATCCCAAGGAGGTTATATGAGAAGGAGAGAGGACGAAAGACGATATTTACACATAAAATGTTACCGACTTTTCTGCAAGTGGGTGTTAAATAGTTGAGATAGACTCTGTCACAGAGGGAGATTTTGTCCTAATTACATACCCGAGTAAGAACAGAAACACCTGAGGTGTCATAAACTGACAGCAAGTACAATTATTGACATTTTAATAAGATGTGAAATTTTTTATTAAGTAATTAAAAATTAAATTTTATGTTAAAAGAAAACTTATTACCATAGAAATGAAACTAATATCCATCTTATTGTCGTCAATGTTTATATCAACAGAAAGTCACTTTTACGTTGTTCTCGATAAATTTCTCTGTTTCAATTGCAAATATTCCTTCCGGTCATTACCGGTCACCGTAACTAATATACTTAGCATATTCGTATATTTTCTATGATTATTACCTGCCAATTCTCATAAACAGAAATTGAAAGGTGAAGCGAAAATCTTTGTTGAAAGCAATGTAGTGTTGAATAAAAATCGCACACTAACTTTCCTTTAAACCCTCATAACTGTCATTTCTTTATCTTTTTTCACCGTAGACAGACGATTGATTTTGAAATTGGGCGTCAAATCTTTTTCCATATCATAAACACCTATACACTGCTTTGTTACCAAAAATACACCTGAACTTTATTGACCCAGTCACTGATAACAATCACGTGACATATGCGATTTTCTAATAGTCCGAAATTGCTCGCGGTAACAGCCGGTACATCAGAGGGCCATGTCAACTAGGTGATAAACATGTCGGTTTCTTTATAATTTTATCATTTTTCTCTGATTGAACTGCTATCTTGGGGATGCTAATTTTGTATCAAGCAGAGTGTTCACTCTCCTTCTCATATAACCTCCTTGGTTATCCCTTATAACTCATCTACTTGGAAGTATATTCAACCATTATTTAAATAACAAAAACCTAGAGAAAAGTTTACACTGTCCAAATGCCTTTTAAGCAAGTAGTACATATTTCGCACAATGAATGTGAACTAAAAAGCTGTTTAAACTAAGCATCAACTATAATATTGCCTTTTCATGTTTCTTCAAGAAATTGTTTTTGCTATATGTTCACCATTAAACTCCAGTGCAATACTAATTGTGAAGAACAAATCACTAATGAAAAACAAAATTAAAGCCCATTATGTATTTAAGTAATGGTGTATATGCAGTTGATGACAAGATATTAGATGTTAGTGAGGTGAAACAATATGCAGAATATCAAAATATATATATACACCAAGAAGACGGACAGCTGATAGAAGGTCTTTGGTAGTTTTCAACATTTATTCCTTCTTTACAAACTATTGAAAGAAATAAGTGCGACAAATTTGTATGAATTATTCTTTAAAAAAAAAAACTTTTTGCTGGGTGCTTTTTTTTAAACAAGTATTACATAAGCTAAACATTATCCATGATCATAGTTAATGAGATGAACCTTGCCAGATGGACGTGTGCACTTGACATATATAGATGACTTATGCTTTACATTGATCAATGAACCATTACAATTTGACATGTAAACCTTGTACTGATCCCAATATACCAAATATAGTTATCCTGGCTATTACTTATTAGTGCAAAAAAATCATGTGATAAAAAACTAAGGAAGTTACTGAACCAAGAAAATGAGGTCAATGAAAATATAACAGATGGAAACTTCAGAACATGAGGCATCTGTATACAAGGAATGAAGTATTCAGGTCTTCTATCTTCTGAGATATATTGCCATAAATATACAAGCAGTTTACACAGCCATTGTCAAATTAGAATCCCCTAGTTTTGCAAAAAGGATGTGGTTAAAAATGCTGTAAATACCAACAAGTTAAACTGAGTTGGATTTCCCAGAAGCTGTTCATTGTTTTATAACATACAAACCAAAAATTCAATTAAACTGATGACTGAACCAAACAAAACATGACAACCAGAACATCAAATTACTTCCAAAAATTTGTTCAAAAAGTGTTTTTTTTTAAAATTACACATCTAAGCACTAATATTTGTAAATTCATGCAATTAACATGATTAATACTATATATGACTACAAGAAATCTACACTAAGCTACAAAGAGAGCAATGAAGACAACCACCATGCACTATTGTTTATAAATGCATAATACATGTTTATGTAAATAGCCTTGGAATCATGGATGGGTAGGACATGACACACTTTTGGTTAGCATCTCGTACCTACAAAGTGAAGAAATTAATTACACACATGCAGTCTCACCAAGCTAACCATCTTCTGTCCATCATTAAAACTTCAAACATAAATCTCAATAAAAATCAGGAGTAGCATCTTCAGTAGATTCTATAAACTTAAAACCATCCAGAACCCTGAATCCAAGTCTAAAATGTCCCAAGGATAATTAAAAGCAAGGAGGAAACCAAATTAAAACAAAAACAGGAATATATTCAATCAAACACTCAAAATAAACTTAACATTGAAATAAATAAATAGTAAATAAATATATTCTTTTTAGTTATATCAATCAACACACAAGCAGGCATCACAAATTAATCACGAAAGGAAATAAATAATAATGGAATGATCAGACCATGCACCACTGCATTCCTAGAGGACAGCTTGCTTTATGTAATGTTTGCTTTACTGTACAATGTTATCAATAACAACAATATCCAGATACACATATACTTCAGGTCATAACATTGGAAGTTCTCAACTTGTAACAACTTACAACATACCAATCACTTATTTATGAAACAATGAATTATGCAAATTAGTTACAGAACTGTGAGATACTACTGAGAGATTTTTTCCATCCAAGTTGTTACAATTTTCTGCATATACCATTTACATTGTGACTCTAGTTCTGTAACTTGGTTAAAGGATTAATATGCATAGTGAGGGATTACCTCCATAGAGGAAGCGTCTATCAGTGCAGTGCCAGGATCAGACACCTCACCTGTCGGGAGGGTTAACTGTGGCTGTTGATGGGCATACATAAGCTGCTCAGGTGAGGCAGTCTGCATAGTTGTGTAGTAATAAGCTGGAGATCCAGTCATTGCTTGTGTTGGACTCTACAAAAGTTTAAACAAAAAGTTAAAAACAAGTAACTATATATATTAAAATAAATATTACTTTCATTTATAAATATGAGATCTACTAGTTTTCTTTTTCCCTTCACTAGTCATAAATTTGAGGCAAAATTTTCAATTCTGATGCTTTTTTGCTATTTAAAATTCCTTTCTTGAAAAATATACACATACCCAACTGATAAAGTTCCATAATTAAAATGTTCACAAATAATTTTTAACCTTAATTTTTAGATAATGGCAGATCTCCAATTGTATCTGTTAAATATAATCATATCTTTTCTAGACTGGGGGAATTTGACAGTGAATAAAAACAATTCTTTTGTTGAAGACTGTATGTAGTCCTTTAAATGTATTCTGTTTATTTTTGGTTTGGTTGCTGTCTTTTGACAAATACTTTTGTTCAATTTAACCATTTGAATAGACTAAATATAGACAGTTAGGTAAAAATTGATAAAATCTAGTTATCTTGTGTTATGTTACATATAAGCTTTTTTGTTTTAAAAGCTACTAAGGTCCTTTACGCCAATTATTGAATAACAAAAATGTGTCCACAGTACACTGATGCCCCAATCGCACTATCATTTTCTATGTTCAGTGGACTGTTAAATAGGGGTCAAAACTCGAATAAAAAGATCATGTCATGTTGATTTGACTTCAACTTCATCAAAAATTACCTCTACCAAAAACTTGAACTTGAAGTTAAACAGCAAACGGACAAACAGACAGAAAAACATAATGCTCATAAAGGGGGCATAAAAATAATTTGGTCCATCTTACCTGTGGTGCCCATCTCCACTGAGAATTTGTTGTTTGCCACTGTGGTGTGACCTACAAGATTAAGAATGTACATGAAATTGTGTATGACTTACTCTGGGCTTTTCCTGCCAAAGTATACAATGCCAAAGTTTGACAACATTCCATATGAAATATGGTTCACTTTTTCAGCATTCAGCCTTCATGCAGTTGTCATCAAGATTGTTGATTATGATAATTAAATTCTGGACTTATTTCATATTTTTCAGATCCAGAAAATATTTTTTTTGGTTTGCACAGTTGCAATGATTACAATAATCTACTTGTGTACTCCTGAATATTATCAAGACAAGACACAATTTGTGTACTCCTGTATGTTACCAAGACACTATGGTGACTTATTGTACTCCCAAATGTTATACAAGACTGTACTTTGACCTATTAATTTACAAATTGTGACTTGGATGGAGAGTGGTCTCATTGGCACTGATACCACATCTTATGAGAAGATATCTACTTGGTGACTTAAGATCCTCTAAAATACTTACTGGCTGATATGCATACTGTGGTGAAATATAGTATGCTTGAGGTGAAGCCTGTGGTAACATTAGAGTAGAGTATGCTGCTGCTGCCTGAAGATAAATAAAACAATCAGAAATCTTATTCTGGCATGAGCAATATGGCAGGTGCAACTTGTGAAGCAACAAATGCATACCCATCTGAAGCACCCTAGTTTTTCTGTCTAAACAAGGTTTAACCAAAACTTCTTTATTTGTACATGGCAAGCGAAGCAAGGCCTCTTTGCAGGAAAATTTTACCAACATACCACATTTCATACTGGCCTTGGGGTTATGGTTTATACATTTTTTAACCAACCACTTGAATATCACCACAAAGTCAAGGCCTATAGGTAATGACACAGACACAATAGTCCTTTATAGACCATTTGATAATTCAAAAAATTACCTGACATGTATAGCTACTAATGATCAACCTGCAAAATTAACCCCAGAAGGATGTGAAATAGAAATCAAGGGAAAATGGCAAATGTCAGATATATATACTTGGAATAGTCAATACTAACCTGTAATTGGACTTGGGAACCTCCCCTCCTTAAGGACTGGAATATTAGTCCAGGATGATAAAAAAAAATGTTTTTTAACCCTTTCGCCGATGAGTCCCGATTTACTGGGATTCACGCTTCAGACAGCTGACAATGAGTCCGGTTTTACCGGGATCGAAATACCTCTTTTATATTTCCCGCTCAAAACAGTGCAAACATGAGTTATCTTTCTTTGATGAATACCCGGATGAAAGTGTAAACATGGCGCTTCTGTTTGTTGAAAACCGTGTCAAAATCAGAGGAAATTTACGGAATTTACGAGAATTTGAAATGAGGGAACATTTTTTTTTGAAAGAATATGGAAGAATTGAAGCCAAACTAGTATAGTTTTTTTACATAAAATGTTGTTTATGTACAAAACACTTGGAATGGACATCGTTCAGTGTGAGGAATTTGTACAGCCTCATAAAAATTTTAAAAATTTTGCCGTTTTGGGTTAAAAAATTACACTTTTGGGTCAAAGAGCAAAATTTTGAGAATTTCACCTACATAATGCCGAAAATTTGAAAATTTGAACATTTTATGAAGAAAAAATTATCAAAACATGAACAAAACTGTGAACATGGTGTTAGTGAATGATAACTACAAACAAGTTTTTATTGACATTTATTATGAAGATCTCCCACTTCAGATATAGTAACCAGGGAAGCCATCGTCTCAGAGTAGCTTCTGTCTGGGCAGCAATCGGTGAAAGGGTTAAGTATAGCATTAGATTCAATTCTGCTGGAAAATATTTACCTGTGATTGTACCTGTGGCTGAGGTATAGGGTAGCCTCCTTCTGTTGGGGGCTGGAATATGGCAAGTCCATTCTGGTATGTATATGGTATGCCATTAGAGTACATGACAGATCCTGCTGGGAGGGTAGGATCTACAAATAAAGTTAGCTAGCAATTCATACAATATATACATACATTCAAACTATTATATATATATATATAGGTTGTGCTTTATGGTGCAGATTTTACTGTCAAGTGCTTATTTATAAATTTAAAATATTTATAACAAACTTTGTCTTTAATGTTATTAACAAATTTCAAATTAAGAAAAACTTGTTGCAAGGATAAATCAGATAAATTAAAACAACTTCAAATGAAGATTTATTTTTAGGCAATATAAATGCTGAGAGTTTTATTCTTGCATCACTAAAAATGTCATTACAGAAAGATCTTACTTTGTTGATGGTGGGGTGGGTTTTTTATGAGAAAAATTATGTGTGGTGTTACAGAAATCAAATCATAAATTTAACCAGTATTTTACATTTCTGCCTATTTTCTCATCCCTTGCTTCCACATGTTCAGATTTGAGTGTTTCTGATAAAGGTTTGTCCAGAAAAGCACTGGAGAGTTTGATATCTTTCACCTCTCATTTTCAGACACACAAAATACATTTAATTTTGAGGGAATTGCACAACTATGGGGAATTACCTAATAACTTTATTTTTATATCAAAACAATTTTAAACAAAAAAGAAAAATACTTTTCTATTTACATTTGTGTAATGTTGACCTTTTGCACCCGACAGTAAAATCAAATAGTATATGTATATTTAGCACGATTGCAATATGCAGATAATTTCAACACCATTTAAAACCAGTCATACAAATCTAACTGCCAACATACCCCCCCAGTAAAATTACCAACAGTTTATATTACCAGATAATTTATATATACCACACACTAACCAAAAGGTTGTGGTGTATAGAATGGCTTAGACCCATAATATACACTTTGTCAAAGTTTAATATGAACATTTCCTTTGAATATCAGAAGGATTTGAGAGAAGTTGTATGACTGATTTCTGATGGACTTAACACAAACTAGTGAAGTGTTGTTACGCTAAGGTTGGGTGTCCAACTCATGCTAACTCTGCTATAAACAACAACATGGATTACATCATTATATAATAAAACATGGGTAATAACCAACAATTTTAAAATGCAATAAACTTCAGTTTATATCCAAAAAGTGACTGTCAACTACTTGTTATGGCGCTTTCCCCAGTTCTTAATTCAGAACAAAATTTTGCAACTGAAAATATTGAAAGTTAAAACTAACAACACAAGATAACTAAAATATTTGTTGTTTTGCAGTGTGGACACTCATGACAAAGATTTGTGAAAGTGCTTTGGATGCATAAAAGATTGAAATATGCATCTAATTTACAATAATACAATTAAAAGTCCAAAGGTTTTCAACAATACATTTTTGAGAAATAATTTCAATGAAACCAAACCAACTAGCCAAATACATGCACACGATGTACATGTAAATCATATAAAATGTATACAATCTTTATGCATCATTTCAAAGCAATTAAGTCTTTGTCATTTTCCTTTATAAATGATTACAATGCTATGAGAAGATAAATTTCAAAATAGCCAAAAGATTTAGATTTGTCTTCTTTACCTGGGAAAATCGTATAATGAATAATAAAATACTAATTCAATTCGATAGTGCACCCTGCATGCCAAAAAAACTGCAAAAAAGATAACGGTAGTGTTTTTGTGTGTACAGAACAGAAACAAAGTAACATCAGTCAGCAGGCTTGAACGTTCAGGCATCAACTACCTTATATACTCTTGGGTGCTGTCTTCAAGCTGAAGAAAAAGGGTAACTTTTCATAGAAATAGTTACTTTAACAGACCTCACCATTAGTCCATTCTAATTTAAGTACTGTATTTTTTTTTGTAATTGAGCAAAAAATGAAAAGTGTCAGGTGCAAAACGATAAAAAAACATGCTTAGCATGTACAATAATAAAATTAAATATCATTGAACAGGAAGTGACTGTCCAAGATATCTAAAATAAGATTACTCTGTATAACAAAATATTGTAAGTTTTCATACCAAAAATCATATCATTTCTTAGTATAGAGACTTATTAAAATGTAACCAAGTTACAAACAACTTATCTCAAAAACTTTGGTGTTCATCTTAAATAACTTATAAATCCTAAAACATAAATAAAAATTGGGAACTCTGTAATCATATTATTTAAAAAATCATAACCAGTCTTCAATTTACAGTCTATTCCTATATAAAGAATCTCAATAATCTCCCATGACATACCAATGGTTGGAAAATAACAGTGAGAAAATTGTAAAAGTTTCTAATGAGGTGACTTACAAGTAAGCACCAATCAATCAATCACAAATAAATTCCATTTCGAATTACTAATAACACTCTTTCACAGTTAAGTTTATACCAATCATTTGAAATAAATAACAAGAATGTGTCCATAGCACATGGATGCCCCATCCGCACTCATTTTATATGTTCAGTGGACCGTGAAAATGGGATAAAATCTCTAATTTGGCTTTAAAATTAAAAAGACAATTTCATAGGGAACATGTTTTACTAAGCTTAAAATTAATTGGACTTCAACTTCATCAAAAACCACCTCGACCAAAAACTTTAACCTGAAGCAGGGTAGACGAACGGACGAAACGAACAGACCAGAAAACATAATGCCCATAAATGGAGCATAAAAAATATTGACCCCCTCTCTAACTTAAAATTTGTTTTAAATTCTGAATTTTAATAGTGGCTTCAAACAGACTTGAATTTTTATTGTGTGTTCTTATATTGTACTGTTACACCACTGTCCTAGGTTAGGGGAGGGTTGGGATCCTGCTTACATGTCTAACCCGCCACATTCTGTATGCAGCAATACCCATGCTTCTTTAATACAATAGTAATTTTTATTGCCACTTAGTATTTGATATTATTCCTGTTATAGAAGGTAAATAAATTCCAAGGTAAACCACTTCATCATTATTATCTAGAAGTGATCTGTAAAAGTCATCATCAGGTATCTATTTATAGATGTTGTTACCACTCAGGTGTAATTATCATGCAGTATGTTGTCACAGTGTGTTGATGTGCATTAAACTTCTTTTTGTACTTACCATAGGCTCTGGGAATTATCTGTAACAAAAAGCATGCAAATTATATAACAACTTTCTAATTAAAAATAACCACCATCACTGTTTGAAGTTTTGTCAGTGATGATGAGTATATATTTCATCGTTTTGAAAGGCACTAATAATTGATTTATATTTTAAAACTTGTTTAGTATCTCAATATGTTTCTATAACAAACTGTTGGTATCAACTTTTTTAATTTTTCACAAGTGTGCCAATTAAAAATGAAAAGATTGAGACACAAGAAGGCAGATGTCAACTACTCACTGCTTCTGGACTATTAGTTTTCATTTCCTATGTTTTTTAATGGAATTACACTTGAATATCATATTGATCAAATACAGACAATTCACATCATTTAAAAAGTTTCAATAAGCCTATTGAAAGCCCAGATTTTAAATTTAAAACTTATGCAATAAAACAACTTTTGCTTTTAATAACTATGCAATACATATACATGCAAGTCTCCCCCTATTTTTCAACAAGTACAAGATTTGACCCTAAATCATAGGTCATATTAAATAATTTTTAAATAAATAGCACCAGGAAAACTATTATCAGTCATATTTAAAAACCACAAGTAAACATTATAAAAAAGAAGTTATACTTCCAATTGATTGTTGGTTTTCATTCCTTATTTATAATCATATAATAAATTCTGATGGCTATAATATTCAAACCCATCAAGGTTATGTACACAATTATTTGCCAGGAAATAACTAAGTAGGTCATTTAAGAAAAATGAAAAAAAGCGAATAAATTTCAATTCTTTTAAATACTGAAATTACGGACAGATCAAAATAGATGACTAAATGTTAATTTTAAAATAAGTCTTGAAATAATTGATGAGCGGAAAAAACAATGATAAAACAGAATTTACTCTCAGATATCAGATTATCAATAGGTCAGTAACTAATATTGCATCAATAGCAGCAATAAAGACAAGTCTTTAAAAATCCTGTCATAAGAACATTTAAAATGATATAAAAGTAACTAACCACAGCTTCTTGTTCCAAACTGACTTGTTTTCTTATTGCTGGTCCAATATTTAACTTTCTGTCTCTAAATACCAAATTCTCCGACTAAAATAAAGAACAATATCAAGGTAATCACTAGAATCTAAGAACAGCAATTCATTATACCCTGTTGCAACACTTGAACAGTATTCATAAGTGTAGAGAAATGAAGGCATGCAAGCAAAAAACAGGACAATTTTGAATGTAACTTATACTACTAACTTGGCTATATAAACTCTGGTCACAATTTTTAATCTTTTTTCTTTTTTTTTACTTTCAGTGATCATTGTTATGACGGGTTACTCCTTATTAAAGAAGTATTATTTGGCCCATGAAATTAAAAATATAAGTAAAAACATTCAAGTTTTTAAAATAAGAGTTTTATGGAATAGTTTTGACAAAATAGTCAAAACCCAAGTCCTTACTCAAAAAAAACTTAACTCACACAAGCCATTAGCATCTTTGTAAAAACATCTTATAGCAAAATACATAAGTAAAAACATTCAAGATGCATAGACAGACACACTAAAAGCAATTCTATTTAAATCATTTTCCGGATGACTTCAATTTGCATTTGTTAAAACATTGTTACAATAAATATATACACAAAATTATTCTGGAATATAGATTTCTTCTCCTTTATATTTCAATTTTTTTTAAATCAATGAAAAAGAAATACAGTATTCCAACTATATACAGTCCACTTACTTCATTTTTAATTATTCTGTCAGCATCTTCCTGGTTTTCAAAGGTAATGAAGCCATACCTATGTTAAAAACAAATTCTTTGTACATATAACTTCAGTAACTCTTACAGAAATACATCTTTCGAGTTTTAACAACAAGTTTAATCATGTAAATACAACCTTACAATTAAAATATCTATACTTTACTTCTGGCAGAATTCCTGAATATTTTCAGACCACTACATTTTGTGCATGTTACAATTCAGACTATCTGCACAATGTGTTATTAATTGTTGTTTGATGTGACAAATGCAATCAGGTTTTCACTCCAGAACTTTTGTTTAATAGGAGTACATGCATGACAGCTTAAAATATATTTTTGTAAATCTTACTTACCCTTTAGAAACTCCAGCTCTATCAGCAATAATCTTGGAATCTTTGACTGCTCCATAAGCACAGAAGAAATTCTTCAATTCATCTTCAGTTGTCTATAAACAATCGGGGAACATTTAACAGATTAATCATGTCCAGTTTAAATTTATGTTTTATATGCAGACATAAACATATCAATGGGACTTGATAAACATGTATAAAATGTATGCATTGTAGGTCTACAAAACAATGTGTACACATATAGGGATACTAATGAGACATTTGTTTTACTAATAAAATATTAACAAATGGAGAAAGCAATTCAAATGACAATGACTATAGATTAACTTACATTTGCTGCTATGCCACCAACAAATATCCTGTTTGGAATCACTGTCCCATATTTTGGAGCATGTGTCCCACTCAAAGGTGTTGTTGATGGGGTTATGCAAGGGGATATGTCTGCTGATGTTGACTACAATTGAGAAAAAACACATTAGCTTATTTAACATGTTTAATTACATGTAGGATTCAAGTACATTGTCCCACAGAACTGTCAAAAGTATACAAGAATGCAGTGTATGAAACCTCCGCTCGCCAACTCGCCAAATACGAGTAAGAATCATATTTGGTGAGTCCAGGTTCAATAGAACTCGCCCTTGTGGCAAGTAGATCTTCTGTGACGACTTTGAATTAAGCCATCAAAAAGATTGTATCAAAAAACATTTTTCCTGCAAAATCTATACTGTTATCCTTGACTTCTATTTAAACTGGGGCCCAGATGATACCAAAAGAAATGCCCATCAAAATCCAAAAATGATTTTATCTTTCTGAAACACAAAATGCAATTACCTTTACACATCTAGTGGATGCCAGGCCTTAAAACTTTTCAAACTGCACAGGTAAGTCTGTACATAGAGTAGTTTTTGAGGTAAAAATACGGCCATATTTCTCCATTTGATGAACCTTAATCCAGCTTTTTAATAACATGAAAAGAAGGCAAAGGTCAGCAAAATAATCTTTACAGTGTACATAGCAGAACAATATTTGTTTTTCTCATAGCATAAATATTGTAACAAGAGTGCACACGCTGAAATGTCTCGCCTTCTATACTAATCATTGATATTATGTTGATAGTCCTAAGTATAAAGCTAAGCTTTATTACAACGGTCACATAAACTTAACATTAATCAAGATAACTTAACAGAGACCAATGAACCTTGAAAATGAGGTCAAGGTCAGATGACACCTGCCAGTTGGACATATACACCTTACAGTCCTTCCATACACCGAATATACTAGCCCTATTGCTTATAGTATCTGAGATATGGACTTGACCACCAAAACTTAACCTTGTTCACTGATCCAAGAAATGAGGTCGAGGTCAAGTGAAAACTGTCTGACATACACGAGGACCTTGCAAGGTAAGCACATATCAAATATAGTTATCCTATTACTTATAATAAGAGAGAATTCAACATTACAACTTTTTTTTCAAGTGGTCACTGAACCATGAAAATGAGGTCAAGAACATTGGACATGTGACTGACGGAAACTTCGTAACATGAAGCATCTATATACAAAGTATGAAGAATCCAGGTCTTCCACCTTCTAAAATATCAAGCTTTTAAGAAGTGAGCTAACGCCGCCGCCGTAGCCGCCCCCGCCGGATCACTATCCCTATGTCGAGCTTTCTGCAACAAAAGTTGCAGGCTCGACAAAAAGCATTAGTTAGGGTAACAGTAGCAACTTTGGAGCTATTTCTAAAATTGTTTAATACATAAAACAATTTGTCTATATTTTAAAATTATTTTTATTGAATAATTTTCAATTTTCATATATTGAGTTGTATTTTTTATGGTCTCTATTTTTTATTCTATTGTATCATTGGTTTTTTTATGCATTGTAAAGCGCTTAGAGTAAATGTTTATTTAGATAAGTGCTTTATTTAAGAGGTAGACCTAGGTTAAGGGAAATAACTCTTAAAATCATCAGTACGTTTGTGTCAGCAATTTTCATAAATATGTTCTAAGCTTCCTGGATACACAGATTATTTCCAATCTGTTTCAGGTAAATGCTTAAAATTCATTGACGAAACTCGACTTTTACAAACGCATTACTGATTTAAAGAGTTATCTCCCTGAACCAAGGTCTACCCCCTTAAGCACTGTAATCAATAATAATAATAATAATACAATAATTCTTAATATGATGGCGAGTTCAAATTTTTGGACACTCGCCAAGCTGGCAAGTGGGATTTCAATTTGGGGAGTTGAAATGAAAATCCGCTCGACAATTTGGCAAGTTTCAAGAAAAAAAAGGTTTCACACACTGGAATGTCAATATCAAGGCCAGTAAATTATGAAATGTCTGATGTTTGATCAGCCTGAAGTGTTCACTGTTGGTAGCATTGAGGACATCTAGTTAATAAACTTATTTGCCTGAAAAAATCAAGATGTATAGATACAACACAAATGGCCCCACTGGCAAAAAGCTTGACTCCATTTTAGAAGTGTAAAATAAGCTAATTTCAGACTTCACGAATGAATTTTATTTTTACAGGACATTCGGTCTGGCAAGCATCCTAGCTTTACCAGACCGAATGAAATTTTACCAGACCAATTTTTTTTACATCTAATTGTATATTATCCGACAAAAAACAACAAACATATGACTTTGTTGTGCCCTACTCCTCCCCAAAATGCACAAAATAAAACAAAATGATGTAACAAGAGGGTATATTGTTATGAAAGTTGTGCACAATTGCCTGAATGCAATTCAGTGAAGAGTAATGTCCCATTTTATTGGATTTTGACAATGTTTGTGAAATAAACATAATTTAGAGTTTCTGTATAAAATATTGTTTCCTGTTTCTTCTTTCTTTTTCATATATCTTTCGGTTTTCAATTCTAGTGTTTATATTTCATAGCTAAATTTTGTGATCTGCTTGGATTTTTATTCATTTATTGTATTTAAATCGGCAAACCCGGAATTATCATTATCCGTTCCTAGAATCTGATCCAGTTTTATTTACATTTCCGGTTGTGCCAATGATGGCATCCATTAATTGTTGTTTTTGACAGTCAGATATGTTTTTACCCCGATTTACACATTACTGGTTGGCGATGTTCGGCATAAAGCTAGCGGTTGAACAAAATAAACATCGCTGTGATGAATAATAAAGATGAAAATGAATTTGAGATCGTTTGGCAATTTTGCTAGAATTTTAGAAAAATCCATGAAAAAAACACCAGATATTCGGACCGGAATTCAACAAAATTTTACCAGACCGATCCATTATTCACCGAAATTGTCCAAAGGTCCGACGTATTTTGTGTAGTCTGAATTTGCAAAAACATTTTTTGACCTGTCAGTCATGGTCTGACAAAGCAATATAATATGTCAATTATATCTTGCAGAAAAAGACCAGCCAAGCCTTCCTTTCTGCTTATATTTCTTCTTTTTCATTTGTTTGGCTTAATGGGAAGGTTCCACTGCCTATTTATCCCACTCAAACTAAAACTAATATTTTTCAAAAAATTACCAAGTAAATCTATCAGTATCATCATGAGAATGAGTGATTTTTTACAATAGACACCATGCAGAGCTCCAGATAAGAATTCACAAATTGGGTTTTTTACCCATCATTTTCATATATAATTGGGTGATAAAGTTTTTTAATTGCATTATCAATTCCAATTCACCCCTCATGTTAATATCAAATTGGGTTTTTCACCACCAAGCTCCTTAATGTATTGGGTTTTTCATCAACACAATATTGAATATTTAGGCAATAGCAACCCCAGATTTTTTTCCATCTTAAATATGTTTCTTTCTTTGTTTAGCTGTTTTATTTGGTTTAGGGTTAGGGTTATTTGCTAGCTGTTTTATTTGGTTTATTCACTGAGGAGCAATTGCAGGTTTAATTTGTGTTCCGTTTTAAACCTTCTGCCAGTTTTGTATTTTCTCATATAAACTGTAAAAAAACGGATATGTCAATGTGTATTCACAGGCACTCGTCTTATACCTTTATATAATAAATTCTGAGACCAGTGCCTGTGTGTGTATTCATTAATTAACCATAAAAAAGAAATACATCAAATTCTGTTCTATTGCTTTAATTCATTTTGTTCCTTTAATCAACTTGAGATGTAAAAAGGTTATTTTTACTTAAAAAAAAATTGGACAAGTAACAATTTCATTTGGACAAGTAAGTTTTGGTATGTACTTGTCCTACGGGACAAGTTGAAAAAAAAGTTATTGTAGAGGCCTGAATGATAGGACATTTTTTTAGTTGAAACTCACTTTTGTCCACTGACCATTGCTGACTGTACATGGTCATACATGCGATTAATAACATAGTTATGAAAACATTTTTAAAATAGTATAAAATTCAGGGAAAGTTCAGTAAACTTGTGGGAAAGTGAATTTTTGATAACTTCTTTCCTTATTAAAATCCTAGAAAACTGGAAGTGCATGTGAACTTTTCATTTCAGGATTATTTTTATGAAAATTTATATTGAGTGGCACAGTTTGAGATGAAAAGCGAAATGTATTAGAAATTGCATAGTCTATGTTTTCAGTACTGCAACCTTGTACAAGAATTTGATTATCCAGGGAGTTTTTCTAGGAATAAATGTTATTTTGAGAAAAATGCATTTAGGGTGCAACATAGCCAATATGTGTTGTGTTGTTATTTGTACACAAAAGGGTAGGTCATTTCACCAATGAACATAACAAAATCAGATGCGGATCTAGAGGGGTTTTCAGGGGGCCCGGCCCCCATTTTCTGAGAAAAAATGGTCGATTATATAGGGAATTACTGAAGTATGACTGGAGCGGGCCCCCTCTTAAGCAGTCAGTGGGCTCCCACTTATGAAATTTTTTGATCTGCCACTGAAAATACCATCTATTAGACAAATTATAATAATCTTTATTGAAAAATTAAACCCATAAGGCATAAGGTTCAATCATGTAATACAATACAATATATAGAATAATAGAACATATTTTAAGAGTTCAATTATAAATCTATGTAAAAAAAACCTTCATAAGCTTGTCTGACATGGGTTTAACTCCCTCAGTTCTAAAGACTCCAATATGACAATTATATATTGTTTTTATCTTTATTTTTCTATTTCACTTACTTTCTGAACAAGGATGAATATTTTCTAAATAATAAATAATAACTAGAATACCAAATAAAACAGTCATCTCAACTGGTCTTTGAATACAAAGTCTGATGCCAGAACTATTCACATTTAGTCTTTAATATCACTTTTTTATACAAGTGATTATTGTGATAATCTTTATCTAAATAAAATGTTTTCATCAATTTCATATTTAAAAATTAAAAAGTAGACAAATGATTTATAGAATATTCAACAACTAGTCGAAGAATTCAAATAGAGAAAAATATTCAACGAGTGAACAAACAACACATTAATTCACGAATGCGAGTAGCTCATGAGTTAAATATCAGTGTTGTTCGCTCACGAGTTGAATATTTTTCTATATTTGAATTCTTTAATCAGTTTATATTCTTTTTATTACATTGGCAAATGGCTTTTTTTAAAGTAATTAATGTTAAACATGTATGGAACTGTATCTTTTTTCTACGCATTCTCTCTACAATAACGCACAAGTAAAAAATGATGATTAAAATTTTACTTATAAATTCAAAATCAATCTCATCATTTTATTCTGCAAAAATCCTGTTTTCCTTAGGGTTAGTGGTCTTTTGGGGTGTTCAGAGATGTGCACTGGTCAAATGACCAAACCCTATCAGACAATCTGGATCCATTAGTTTAAGAACTTTCTTGAACATGGAAGATTATATTGAACAGATATATCATGTTATAACATGTTATTTGCAAAAAAACAGGGACCCTTATTTGCCATTAGGTTGGTGAATAACCAAGTGATAACAAAAATTTGTTGTTGTAAAAACCACTTTTTATTTATATAGTTTAATATGTTATTTGAAGAAACTTTCCCTAAAGAATTATACATGCATCTTGTATTAATATATGCATAGAATAGAATAGAATATTTTTATTTCCAAAATTACAGGGCCCATAAAGGGCATAAAATCAGATACAATTGATTTACATAATTGGTAACAACAACAATAGAGGCATATACATATATATTTGGAATATAAGCATTGGTCAGAATCAAGCTAAAAACCACATATATATTGTGAATAAAAGAATAATAAAATTACATTATACATGTATATGTATTTATTCTCAAATTATTTACTTGACTTAGTGTCAGTGTTCAGGTTGAGGATGAAGTTCATTTTTTATTTAAATGTGACACTCATTTATTAAAAAGAGAGGAAATGATGCAAAATATATTAAAATCATGTCCAAACTTTCAAAATTTAAATATTGATAACAAATTAATTTGGATAATGAATAATGAGGATCCTAATGTACTATTTGCATTTTACAAATATATAGAAGATACTTAAAGGGATAATTCGTGATTTTTCACTTTTCATCTTATTATGTTCATAATACCATAAAAAACATATTCACCAAGTTTTATTTTGATATGAAATCTAATAAAGAAGAAAATTGGGAATTATTAATTTTATTTTTTGAAACTTCCCGACTTATGTGACGTAGTTTAAGTCTTTGATGCATGCCGGGAGTGAAAATATCTCATTTAAGTCTTGTTCGTTAACCATCTAATAACCCGATTTAAAGCGCATCGACGACTTTTGATGTAGCTATTAACCAACGAAAAATAAGTGATAGCCATGCAACTTTTAAAATAAGATCGTGTGGATTTTTTAAAACGAATTTTAATCATAAAGTAAATCATACAATAGAACATTTTTATGATTTTTTTTCTAAAAATACTTGAAACAAACATACGAAACTGACATGATCGATAGTGTATTAAAAATACATGTTTGTATTCTGACCTTTTTGCTTCATTCCAGCAATCATTTTCACTTGCTTGTACGGTGGAAACAATAAAATGTGTATTGTTTTGTGACACCTAAAGAATGTGGAATGCATAGTTTAACTCAAGGTAATTAAAAGATTAGCATTATCTAATTCTAATCTTTTGATCCTCATTCAGTGAAATCTAGGCGTCACGGTTCACTTGCATTTCAGGTGTGAACAACATTTCGTATCAATTGTAAACGGGAGTCAGACAAAGTTTCAGACACATGAATGTAAAAAAAAATAATTAAAATTAATTAACGGGAATAATAAGATCGCACAATAACTGGATAGCTGTTGTATATTTTTATATTTTGCATAAGATCACTTTTAATGAATTATGACTTTTGATTACTTTAGTAACGATAAAATACTGAATTATTTTAATTGAAGAATTTATAAATAAAAATAGCCTTCTAAACACGAGTTTATGAACTAAAAATTGTACTATTTCAAATTAGGAACGGCAGCCTTAAATATTTCAAACAGATCATTAACAATTGCAATTATATAATTTAGTCCATCCAAAGTGATCTTTAATTACCTATTGAGGAATTAAACTGCTCATCAAAATATTTTAAATCTCACAACACATGAATACTTCAGATATATTTGAAAACAGATGTTTTAAAAAATTGACAGGAAATTAAAGGATCAAATTGGAATGAAATCTACAAATTACGAACAGATATGCTTTTCAAGTGTGAAAAACATCAACAAAATTTATACATAATCGGGAATGTCCTTCTTAAAATACTCTTTGTCTCACACCGTAACTATATATAATACTTTAGCTATTTGACCAACGATGTATTAAAAAAAATGAACGAATTAAATGTCATCTTTCCCTATTTTTAAATGTAATTATAAGTCTGTTTCAACTGGCAAGAATACCACTAAAACGGACAAGCAGTTTATTCTTTAAATTGCTGTCATTGAATATCAAGAGAGAAAATAAATCCCGAAATTGATTTGAAACTTTGATACTCTATAGTTTTCCTGGAAAATATTCACATCCCTCGGTATTAGTGTACTTCCAGTTGCGTATATATTACATGCATGTCGGAACAATTGTGATGATGGCGAATGTCTTCCTTTTTTCGAGAACCATCTAATTGATATATAAATGTCCATAACTTCGATGAGCCAAATAAAGTTATATATCGACCTGTATTTAAATCTCTTCTTCTTCTTCTTTTGGTATACTACAGTCTATCGTCATTTGATGATTACATACTGTTGGCATACGTGGACTTGTCATTTTACAAAACTTTTACCCCAATTTACGCAAAATGTATGTTTCTTTCTTATGTTCTATGTATACATGTATATGTTTTAATTTGCGCTATAGGTCCGTAACTTATAATCCAGGCGTATATACGAATGGTCGACAAGTGCGTACATTTTTTTAAATCAATATTTCTGGCCTTCACCATTGACAACGAGTATCTATTACATTTTACCAAATTTACCCTATGAAAAAATATGTATATAAATTTTTATTTCATCAAATCTGTTTTTTTTTTTTGGGGGTATTATTTATATTTTTATAAATAATTTTCTTTTCATCAGAAATGTTATTCATAAACAAGCGTATGAGTTTAGTAATATCACTTTCGGACACGTAACATAGAGATGCATATTATACACCTAATAGTTCAAAATGGAAAGTTATAAGTTATCGGCCGTGTACACTTATCAATACACTAAGAAGTGAAACGATGCATGAATTTGCAAACTCGACAGGAAATCGCTTGAATACCTGGACGTGTCACCTCACACCCCCTACAAAGTCAATATCTTTGGGAGTAATACCTTTAGCCATGCGGGTGATCAGTGGAGCGAAGATCCTAATTTATTTGAATAAAGTTTATTACATAAAAGAATTATGAACTAATTAGATTTCCGAAAACAATTCAAGTTTCACGGGAGACTTATTTATGATTTGAAATTTTGACTTTTTCACTATTAAATTCCTATATTATCAGTCTAAAAATAAGAGATCATGGTTATTTAAAAAAAAAAAGAAGAACATTTTCAAGTTAGTTAACTAGTTAACTAGTCGGATAAAACAACCGTACGATTGACGAGATATCGACACGCAATTACGACTACATCGGGTTACTGTAGTTTTGGTCCTTAGACATATCGTGACTGCAAATCGGAGAAGGTGACAAAATGGCTGACCGCAGAGAATTGATACTCTAAATTTAAAATCGATGGTGATCTCTTATATAGCAGAATAAAACGTTAATATCTATGAATTTGAGCATTTTTATACAGAATAAACATAATATCAATTTTTGATTTTTTTGCGAAGTTTCCCTTTAAGAATTAAAGTACAACTTAATCTGCAATAACTAATTCATTATAACTCTTTAATATGAATTTGGATACCCTGTTAAGCCTGCACAGATCATAAGAAGAATTTCAAATTCTTTGGCACCGTCCCTTGATGATCTTTGCTGGCTGGACACAGAATCTATAATCTTAGAAATATGTTTTAAAAATATATTTTCAATAATTAAGGAGCTTGACTCATCTGCATTAAGTACAAGTAGGGACTCCCCTTTAAGCACCGACTCTTGGTGCTTTCTGCAGATAAGTCATATTAAATATCCTTTATTAAATAAACTTTGTTATTTGCAGTACACCTCATAGTCAAATGTGGGAGTGCTTAATTGCTTTGTTTTTTATTGGGTTCTTTTTGTATTTTTTTGTATTTTTATATATTGACATTTCTCCGCACAAACTACTAATGCCTCATGTTTGTCTTCTCAAAGTGAAGATACACTTACCGGGTGCACTTGAGTCATTTTCAACATAGTATTCATTGAATAATAATACATTGCTACTATTTCGTTGAGTGTATTTTCTGTGTTATATTATTTTATTTTATTATTTTCATAACACTTGTTACATATCTTTACTGTGTGTGTATTGCATATGTTATTGTTTATAATAATATTGTCTGTATCATATGCCCTCCTGGGGCCCTAATTTGGTAAATAAAATATTCTATTCTATTCTATTCATACCTGATCTCCTTAATTCAAAACAGTCACAAATATAACAGCCCAGTTTTTCCATAAGAGTAACATTTTCTTGGGTCAAGAGCCATAAAATTTAGAAGATTTATTTAAATTTATAAAATTACAACAATTGTTAGAAATGTCTTGATATGGTCAAAACATGTCCAAGAATTTTGTAATATTCCTACTTATTTTAAGTTATATCTCATTAAAAATAAATGGATCCTCTTTTTGATCTTATGATGACGTCCCTAAGTTAAATCTAATCAAAAATAAGTGGACCCCCTTTTTAGAAAAGTTCCAAAAATTCAATATTTTGAATTTCCCACCTTTGAAGTAATAAAGTTTTTCATTTTCTACAACAGCAAAATGACCCCTTGTCTGAGGGACAGGCCCTCGTAAAGTTGTTTAAGGGATATCCCTCATTTGAGAGGGGAGTTGAAGTTCTAGTCCAAATAATTATAACGTCTGGCAAGGCTATTTTATTGGGAAGGCGTCCCAGAAAAAAATAAAATAGGCTTGCCAGGCATAATTATTTGGACTAGGGGAGTTCCAAAGCTGTACAAGGCAACACAATTCTATAGTTGGTCCTAAATAGCCAATAAACCATGCCCTGGTGTACAGTAATATAATGGTTTGCTACTATATTCTAAATATAACTTTCAACCTGTATATATATTCTGTTATAAGCATTTGATCATAAAAATATGACAGAGAGCATGCACAGTAGTGTCATTTAGAAACCATGCAATAAATAATAACATCGGATATATAGACTATAACTTCTATGTCAGGAAATACGAGTTTCTTGTCGAGAAAAAACTCTCTGAGCATCCAGATTTTTGACACTCAACGATTACCATGTTAAAAAATAAACGACATTCCAATGTGTAAATCTTCATTTTCAAGGAAAATTACACTTTTTCTTGAATTAAAGTACCTCACCAATGGATTCTATAAATCACAAAATATATGAATCAAGGTTATTGATAAGTGAAATCTTACCATTTTCTGTGATCTTTTAACTTTTCCAAGTTGATTCTAAGTCAACAACAGCCGATGATCTGCAGCCGAATCTAATCAATGTGTGCAAGAAAAGTTTTTGGAATATTCCAAACTAAAAGAGGGGCGATGTGTCATTCAGAATATTTTAGTATGTCTAAAAATACGTAAAAACGTGAACTGTTGGACTTTGTAGGAATAATATGATAAACTTTATGCAATAATCATGATATTTGAATATCATTTTTATTTTTGAACCTCTATATTAACTAGTTTTGAAATAACAAAGCACCACCATCCCATCATAAATGGAATAATCTAATCCTAAGTGACGGATGATTTCGCGCCTGCTGAGCAGTTATCATTCCCCAAAATTGTCCAGGTGCCATGCAGTGAACTCCCCTGGCAATATCCATCCACTACATAGTCCACTCTTAAGGCGGTTTGAGTGAGCATATTAGGATGATTTAATTTAAATAAAATACTTTTACCAACCTACGTATTGTAGTTTTACTTTTTCTAATACACGAATGTTTCAAAAAGTTCCCATTTTAAAAAAGTTAAACAAATACTTTGTTTTTATAACAGTACCATGCAGAAGGGGGGTGGGGCTACACTAAAATGCCATGCCATTGTTCGCTGGCCAACACAATCATCTAGAGGAAGAGGACGACTTGGTATTCAACACATTAACCAATTTATTGTGTCCCAACTCTGATGTACTCAATATAAATATTCAAGTTGAGCTTAATCGAGTGGACCGATACAAGTTCCCAACCAAAACCGTATGTGTCGGTAAGTAAGTAAGTAAATTTTATTTAGAGTAGGTATATATCAGGGGCGGATTTAGGCGGGGGCGTGGCGGGCGTGCGTCCCCCCCCCTAAAATTTTCAAAGCATGGGTTGTCCGCACGTAATAAGTATCCGAAGAGACGACGAAAGCTAGCCTAATGTCGTTGCATTCAATCTGTTTTAACATTCAAACAAGTATTACTATATAAAACAGTAATTTAAGATCCTTTAACAGAATTATTTAACGTGATTACTAATCAACTGACCTATTGTTTATTTAAGTTCTATAAACTTGTTACACTTCAAAGGAAGGTGTCAAACGCGGTACGACAAAAATCATAGGCTTTCAGCAGTTAGAATAAAACAATTATTATTGTGACATTGTAGTTGCAGTTTTAATAAACAATTTCTTTGATAACCGAAGTTCAAAAACATCCCTACATCACTTTCCCACGAAGATGGTGGAAGTGCCCTACCCGCTATTTGGGTTATTTCATCATGGCACGACCAAGAAAGCAGTCTAAGTTAGATTCTTTCTAAAGGAGAGATAAAGATTATGGTTCAAGCGAGAGGTTAGTTTGTTAATTTGACTCATTATCATCTCTGTGACAATATATGATTCTCACTTGCAACATATAAATTTTGCCGAAGCATGCATAAACGGTCAAGGACCAAACCCGTAGGTACTACAGTATTACATGGGATCCCAAGAAAATAAGCACAATTTTTTAAGGATCTCATTTTGATTTTAGTGGTTAGCGGCCAATTTTTTTTTTACAGTATGTAAAAAGTCTAGCACGACCTCCGAAAATAGAACAAAAATAAAAACACGTACATGTATTATGAATTGACAAATAAACTGTACCAGTTATAATTTTCGTTTTCAAAATCTTATATTGGTCAGATGAGCTATCGTCATTTGCTTCGTCTCACTTTGCGTCTGTCGGTCCGCCTGTCTATCAGCCAACTCTTCACATTTCCTTCGTCTTTTTTTAAATTGAAGTTTGGCAGGGCTAGTGGTTATGTAGAGTTAAAGTAATTTTAAAGTTCACCGATTTAATTCCACATTATTGAAACCATGTACAGTTGGCTTAGACACATCCACTTTGTGCAAAACAAGAGATAATTATTTTTGTGGAAATCCTGTATCTCTGTAGGTCGCAACTACCGGCCGTGTAAGGGCTGTAAACGTTTAAAACTTGGATTTGTTGTATTCACGGCCGACACTCGGCTAACCGAGAGATTGGTCTGTTAATCTATATTGAGTATGCGGCTATATCGGCGGTTGGTCTGTTAATCGGGTTGGTTATACGTCTGTTAAGAGTAAAACTCACAATTTAATGTTAAACTCTGTTAAATATACAGATTTTCAGCATATTATGAGAACCACTTCAAAAAAAGAAAAGTGTCTGACAAAATGATATCTATCATAGAACATTTTCCACCAGTAAACAAAATGCATAGCCTGCGCAGTTTTAAGTAAAACGAAAAGGCGTCGCGCAAGTATGTGAATTTTATGCTTGTACGCATAGCAATATTTTGGATAAAAGGCTAAAAAACATTTTTAGATATGATTTAAAGGACACAAAATAGTACTTTGGTTCTAAAAAAATAATTGTCATTGATAAATATTTCATAATTGTTATATAAGTTGAGTAATACCACATTTTAATGAATATTAGGGGAATACAGTCTGTTAATGGGTTGGACAATTTCAATCGTGTCAGTTAAGAGTTATTTAGCTACGACAATCCCGGCGAGGGAAGAACCAAAAATTTGCGAAAGCAAATTTACAGATCTAACATTGTTGGGTTGATGTTTAGACGAGTTGTATATACATTATGTACACAGCCATGTATCACCATCATTGATGGCGATCCGATGGATACATCTGTTGTAGGGTTGTCACTGACTCAGACGTACTTATGAATATAATTATTTTCTGTGACTGTATCTTACATTAATTTGTAGGATCCTTTACTATAGATAATTTAGCTGATCTGTAACAATAACATCTTCATGCCTTCTATATCATGTACTGTAGTACGCCGCTAGATTAAAACTGACGTGGAAAGGTAACACATGCCCACCGAAAGCTCTTTTATTGAGAGCCCAGGTGGTCGTGTGGTCTAGCGGGACGGCTGCAGTGCAGGCGATTTGGTGTCACGATATCACAGTAGCATGGGTTCGAATCCCGGCGAGGGAAGAACCAAAAATTTGCGAAAGCAAATTTACAGATCTAACATTGTTGGGTTGATGTTTAGACGAGTTGTATATATATATATATATATTATAGTCTTACTAGCTTAAGTTTATATTTTCACATTGAAAAAAATGAGATGTACTTGTGACGAAAAAATTACAATACGGTGCAACAGTATCCTTATAGAAAGAGCACTTTTATTTTAATTTAATTTCTTTGCATTTCATTGAAGGGTGTGTCACTTCAATATAGCGTTATCTTGACTGATTGGCCGCTCGAATTCGCACGAATTTATTATTTACGCCAAGTTATTAATCAGCCTTTTTTTGTCTGTTCAAAGTCTGTAACATCTATGAATCTGTCATGTGTTGCAATGCAGCTGGTTAAATTCAATGCGTTTTCTTTGAAATACTAAGGCTTTTCTACCTCAGGAATAGATTACCTTATGCCGGCGTCACACACATTGTCGTATAGACCGGCGTGCACCAAACGTACAGAGAAAATTGACAAGTCGGTATACGTTAGTTGCACGCCATGTGAACGCTTAGCAATCGTTCAAAGCGCGTTGCATAAGTTTGAAGTACGTCGAAATACAAAGGTAAAATTGAGAAAGGAAATGGGGAATGTGTCAAAACAACCCGACCATAGAGCAGGCAACAGACAAAGGCCACCAATGTGTCTTCAATGTAGAGAGAAACTCCCGCACCCGTAGGCGTCCTTCAGATGGCCCCTTAAAAAATATGTATACTAGATCAGTTATAACGTCATAATACACTCCGAATTATACACAAGACACTAATATTAAAAATTATATAAGACTAACAAAGACCAGAGGCTCCTGACTTGGGACAGGCGCAAAATTGCCGCGGGGATAAACATGTTTATGAGATATCAACCCTCCTCCTATACCTCTAGCCAATGAAGGAAAGTAAATACGCTTGATGAACGCTATCTACAACCCGAGGAAATTTTTATGCAGCATACAACATACGGCAACATACGTTTCTTGAACGCCGGATAAACGCTTAAGTACGCTTCTAGTACGCCCAATACACGCCTAAAGCTCGTTTTGCACACGTTACAAATATGATTGACAGGTTAAATGCATCCAAAATTACTAGCGTATTGGCAGCGTAAATGATTTTGAACACGCCGGAGTTATACGCTGATGTGTGACTCCGGTATTAGTTGTGTTTCCTCAATGCTTTTCAACTTCGTATTTTATTTGGCCTTTTAAACATTTTTTTCGAGCGTCACTGATGAGTTTTTCGTACACGAAACGCGTGTCTGGCGTAAATATAAAATTTTAATCCTGGTATCTATAAGGAGTTTATTTCAGGTATGTATTGTCTTTTGTACCAAGTCATCATTCTCATTTTCTGCCGCCTTAGGAAATGTCTGTACCAAGTACGGAATGATCGTTGTCTTCTAATCGTTGGTAAGGCGTGGTTTTAAACAAGAAATTGACATTAGTAAGATTTTTTTATATTTGTGTTGGGTGCTGATTTAATGTGTAACAAAAAGAAAAAATCATATTCCTGGAAATCACAATAAATGCATAATATTAATTTTATTTTTCGAGTAATGATGTATTCCTATGATATCGTAAGTCATTTAGCCGACTCGCAGTCCGCAAACGTGCTTGTTTTTCTATTGAGTGACCTTCACGGTGGTGTAGAGAAAGGTTGATGTTGAAAGGCTTGTCTATGTTTGTTTGCATTATAAACATATTTCAGTTCATTTGATAAAAAAAAAATCAAAAGTGAAAACTAAATTATGCACATGGTCTTATAGTCTAATATTAAACGTTTAATTTGAGTTTTCCGCGATGTATGATCACTACAAAGTAACTACCAATCGATTTATCAGTACTTTAGGAAAACGTGTGGGAACTTAATGTGATGATACAATGCATGTAATATCAGATGCATTAATGGCAACAAATCACCATAGTTTATTGTAGATTAAGATCAAGTAGCAACTTGAAGTGATTAGATCACACTTGATTTTAAATAATGACTTAAAAATTAAATTATACTTGTAATGTCATTCATAACTCTTAACAGACCAATTAACAGACCGGGTTTTATACATCCGACCCATTAACAGACCACATTTTTATCAAAAATTGATTTATGTCACCAAAATACAGTTTTTCGTGTAGATTTTTCACATATTGATGTTAATATGGTAAACAAACATAATGCCTGTCTTTTTCCGATGTTCAAAATATTGCATGCAAGTAAACTCAACCAACTTGTCATTTTTGTGTACATTGTGTGTGTGTAAAATGTGTATAAATTTACCGATGAGTAACTCGCCTTTTAATTTTATAGATCGTTTATTGAAGCTAGAAAAAAAATAATTACACCACTGGATTCAGTACTCCAAATCGTTTTGTCAGACATGAATAGTTTTTATGATATAAATATAATTAAAAAGTTATACAATGAAACATATTGACCTTGCAATGATTTTCTCGATTACACCTGATTAACAGACTTTAGCCAACCCGATTAACAGACCAACCGCCGATATAGCCGCATACTCAATATAGATTAACCGACCAATCTCTCGGTTAGCCGAGTGTCGGCCGTGGTATTGCCAATGAGACAACTATCCACAAAAGACCAAATGACACAGAAATTAAAAACTATAGTATATGTCACCATACGGCCTTCAACAATGAGAAAAGCCAAATCTTGCAAGGTTTAGTGTAGATTTTACCTAATATTACTAAATATACTGAGCCAAAAAAGTTTATCAACACTTTTTTTTCGAAATTTTTTTTATTAAACATCATTGATATAATTAATCTTTAGTTTTATCTGTAATTTTAAACAATCGTACTTTTTTCCAGGTGATTGATCTCGCGCCATTTCAGCTTTGCACGTGTAATTGATGTTTTACCTTCTGTACCTGTACTTTTAAAACGAAATTTAAATTGTGTTTGCACTAACGTTCAGAAACCCGCAACTGGTAAGAAAAACACATAAAAATTTGAAAAAATTGCATGGGGCGTCAACCAAGCCTCTCCGAAAATGACCGTCAGATGGCTCTTGGAATGGTTGATGCCGGCATGAGTGTTACTGACGTCGTGGATCGATTTAATGTGCATAAGTCAACAGTTTAGGGACTAAAAAACAGATATCAACAAATTGCAACAACACAGGATAGGTCGATATGTCGTAGACCGAAAACAACCATCGTCAAGGGAGGAGCGCTGCCTTCGCTTTACGTCAACATGTGACAATGTGTTTCTGGCCACAAGAGTAGTGCATTGACTAAGTGTGCCTTGTGTGCCTGCCAATCCTTCATTGATGCACTTAGAGCATGGCCGAGAAATTGTTTTTGAATATCAGTATACTCATTACCGGTTTTTGACCCTCCCGCGCTCCATACAAAAAAAAATATCCTAATGAATATGAGTGTTAAACATTCATGTTGCTTCTGACATGTCAAAATTCCATTTTTTTTTTATTAAAATTATATGTTGTTATGATTTTGTAATAAAATAAAATTTTATATTTTTTGTTGCTAAACTTTTTTGGCTCAGTATAGATGAGTTTACAAGTGCTGATGTCATGATTGTAGATTGGTTTGCAAAGGATCACACCATCAAGGTATGCTAGTAGATGGTGGAAGACAATGCGTTTGTGTCTCCCTGTGTTTCCTGGCATCTGTCACCCACGAACCATCTACTCCATCTGACGTTGATCATATCCTTCAACTTGGTACAGATCTATACCACTCAATATCCACACATAGGGGTTATATGCTTATAAATGAAATACCTACACTGTAAATAAAAGTGTTAAGAATCTGAACACTTTTTGAACGCCCTTTTGTAACACTTCTGGAACGCGTAACGATGTTCTCAATATTAACATTGGTGTTCCAGTTTTTAACATTATGTGTACATCTTTCGAACGCTATGTGTGTTATTTTTGAACGGATAGTGTGTACTCCTTGAACACCTAGTGTTTGAATCTGGAACGCGTAACAGTGTTCTAGATATTAACTTTCGTGTTCCAGTTTTTAACATCATGTGTGCATCTTTCGAACGCTATGTGTTATTCTTGAACGGATAGCGTGTACTTCTTGAACGCCTAGTGTTTGAATCTGGAACATGTCCTTGTGAGCAAAATTGTATGCCGTTACGCGTTCTAAGCCTTGTAACACTTCTGGAACGCTCGGACTGTGTTCCAGAAATATGTGTTAATATCCAGAACACATAGTGTATATTACTGGAACACAATTTTACATGTTCCAGAAAAAGTGTTATATTCTCTGAAACATTATTGTGGTCTTGTAAAACAAATATTTTAATTGATTAAAAACGTCTTTAATTGATTAAAAAAGGCAACATTTAAAAAAAAAAAGTACAATAAAATGTGAAATATTGAAGCAACTTTAAAATGACAAGTTAGACAAGTTAGAAATATAACATTTGTAATTTGCAAAATGTGTCCAAATATTTACTCATAAACAAAATGTTCGTCATATATTTAAAATTATTATGTTACAACAAAGTCAAGTGTCTTATGTTTAACTCATCGTTTGCAACTTCCTAAGTCAAGAACTGTTCTGAATTTCTTTACAAAATACTGATGCCACTGACTCTTTTATCACCAAAATGTTCCATAATCCACTGGCTGCATAGCACTCAGATAGTCAATATCAAACATAAAATACCCTGTGTATATGAAGCTAGTAGTCGAGTCGGTGTTCATGTAACACTGCTTCCTTGGACACTTTTAAACATGATTTGAGTCATTTACAACTGATTTTGAGCTTCCATTTTTAGAGGATTCGTCTCCTTGGGTTATAATTATTCTTTAACCTTGTTATCCATCAACCGTAAGTTCTAAAATGTGAAATATGAAGTGTATGAGTAAACAAATTATTCATCATGTCGACATTCCTTAAGAATGTTAGAAAATCTTATTTCGTTTTTGTAATTCCATTATACTTGTCAGCATTATAAGATAAGATGCATTTGCCAATGAGTGGTAATTGAGTGGTCAAATGTGCTCTCGTGTTCTATATCTTTTTAAAAAAATGATAGAAAGTGTCCAGCAAGTGCTATTATGTTTTTAGGCAAAACTTTATCGTCAACTTAGACTTGTCACTAAATTAACTGCTAACATTTCAAGAAACTAATTACCATTTGGCTTTATTTTGAAAGATATTTAGTAATTTTTTCACTTATGATCTGTATACGGATAATTGACGGATGATGAAATTGCATCAAATTTAGCTCAAATAGCTTTCTGATTAATGTAAACAAGTGAATGGTGCACATTTTATTGATAAATCTGCAATAACAACCAGTGGCGTAGCTTGCATGTATGCTCAGATGCTCAAGCATCCACATCATTTTCACAAAAAAAAATAGCAGCAGTTTTTTATTACTACCACTGGGTCGATGCCTCTGCTGGTGGACTATTAGTCCTCGAGGGTATCACCAGCCCAGTAGCCAGTTCTTCGGTACTGGCATGAAAATACGGATTTTTTTGTGTTATTAAAATTTGCTGTTACAAAATATTAGAAATTATTTTAAATTAAGGAATGTATCTCCCTCATGCAAAGCTCTGATTCCTTTCACGGATTCGGCTATACTTTTTGGACCTTTTGAATTATAGCTCTTCATCTTTTATATAAGCTTTGGATTTCAAATATTTTGGCCACGAGCATCACTGAAGAGACATGTATTGTCGAAATGCGCATCTGGTGCAAGAAAATTGGTACCGTTAATTTTATTAACTCGGAAGTATCCAAATTTCACAAGGCTGAGGATATGAGGATAACGTCCAGTCATTTACGAAGCAGTATGCCTGGTCTTTCATTTGATAATTTAGTTTATGTAAACAAGATAGCCACAGAATAGTGTTTCAAGTTAACTTTTGTTCGTAAAAAGAAGTCTACGTAATCGGCTAATGCAAGCGGAGTGGACTGATACGCAGACCCGTGGACATGTTTCATCTGAAATTGAACCTAGTGGAGTGATGGCTTCTCATTTGACTATAGCAACTAACAACTAAAACACCATATCCTGATATTGTTTCTTGCGACATGGTAAACGACGTGATAAAAAAAAATCAATTTGTAATAGATCGTGATAAGTCCTGGGCTTATGAATTCCCTTTTCTATCTAGGTTCAAATACTAATTATATTTTCAATCAGTAAAGAACAAAGATCCAATGTTCCCCGCCATGCACATTAGATGTCATATTTTATCTATCAAAGGGCAAGGAACAAGGGAATAACTAAAAAAGCACTTTTTTGTTCTTTTTCTTTTTTCTTTTCAATATCTTAAGAGAAATAAAAGCTTCGCAGCAAATGAAATGGGATTTCCATTACAATTTATATTTCAAAGGGTCATAACTAGTTAAAAATATTTGATTACGACTTATTTTCCAAATTGTTAAAGACATTGCTTATGATAGGAGTTTCACTTAATCTGACAAGAATTGTACACATGAGAGTGCTAACAAGACCGGACGATTGGACGCCCGGAATCTTTATGTCTCCTGCAACACGTTTAGCTCAGTATAAATAAAAAATCAACAACTCAAGGTTGTAGACTCAAATTCCTGGTAACAGAAATCACTTTAGTTCCTATATTCCGAAGTTTCTAAATTATACAGAAGTGCCGCTGTAATGGGGTCCGTTTTTGATATGTCAAATATAAGATTGGGTGGGAAACTTTACATCAAATATTTATGAATTGAATGATGGTAGTTTCGAGGAAACAATAAAATTTAGTTAAAAATATAAATATATGAATTGGTGGATATTTTGAATTTAAACAAAAATCTAACTAGTGTCGGATTCTGGGGGAAGTACATGTGCTTAAATAAAAATAATTTTCTGCATAAGAAGCTCCAAAATTTGTTTCGCCTCGCACCGCTCGGCGAAACATCCACATCATTTCAACCCTGGCTACGCCACTGACAACACTTGTAAGAAGTCAATGGACATGCACTCCTATTCAAAATTCTTAAACTTACATATAGTACTTTTATGGTGCAGGATAAGTAGTCATCTCTTGAACTGCAACATGTTCTCTTTATTCTCGAGGTATGCACGAACAATTACCCTTAAGTACAGTATAGTTGGGTGTGTACCCTATAAAAGTAACATAGGAATACATTACAATACATGAATGCAGTGCACAAGGGTGGACATTTGCTAAAATGAATTACTAATTACAAAGCTATTATAAATAACATATACATGAGAAATTTAAAATTAGTGTTGCAGTATGCCTTTTTTTACAAACTTCTGTCTTGACATTGCAATGTCATGACAGTTTTTGCATTTGTGAACAAATCTTTATGCATTGGTTTTATTTAATTAAAAAAATGTACATCCTCAAAAGTGTAGATGATCGTTTGATCTTCTTAATGCTTTCTATACACAATGTTTGAGTCGTGTTAGGAATACATGGCGTTCGGAGAACACGATTAGCTTGAACGCATCATGTTCGAGACCAGAACACATTTACGATAGCAACGATAGCATTTTTAAAACATTTACGTATAAATTTACAGAGGTTAATTTTTTTTTTTAAACATGATAATTTGAATGTAATCTCTCAAAGAACCGCTAATCGAATTATGACAGCACAGTTAAGTGGAAGTGGAGGGGGCAGTTTTATGTTCGAACAAAACGTTCTTCCATTTATACTTCAGTGTGTCCTGTCCAAGTAGACATTTGTTGATTTCATGACTAAAAAAAATATTTTTTATGTTCGTCATGTGTAGATAAATATAGATAAACATACCTATTGTATCAAGTTTTGTTGTTAATTTTCTTCAGTGAAGCTTCTTCAATCACGATCAAAAACCAAACTTCCGGTACATTAATACGTCACGCGCTGTTATGTACGCGGATATGTTTGGAACACATGGCGTTCAGGGAAAATGGTAAATTTGAACGCATCATGTTCGACACCAGAACGCTTTTACAAGAGCAACGTTTTCATGAGCATTTACGCATTTACATTGTTAAAAAAATACCTTAAGAACTTAAGTCGTTTAGAAAAAGATTCATATTAAAAATCAATCATTTGCACGCTTATAAATACGCTCTTGTAAAATGTTTCATTTTTTTTTTACCAAACTATAATTTGCTTATATGCCGATACAGCTAAAATACATTTATCGTCAAATCATAGTACGAATCACCCTTATTCATCGTCTGTTTGACTCTGAAATGATAAATTTTTTTTTCACTCCCCATTACAATATAAGAACATTTTTAGTGTTCAATTTAGAACACTTGTCTTGAATATGTGCGTTAAAAGACTGAACACAATGTGTTATATTCTTTAACGCTAGCGTTCAATGTGGAACACTAATGTTAATAACTGAACATATTGTGTTTAAAATTGGAACGCGTCCAGACGCGTCAGGCGTCTGCAATATTTGCAGTGTAGTACCGTTAATCTTGCGGGAAGAAGTTTACTCTTTCGTGTTATAGAGTCGAGAGGCGGATCAACAGCTCATGCAGTAGAACACTTGGACGCCTTGTGTTTTAGTATCAAAGGAGCACTTAAGCGCTGCTATGAGGAATCAGATATGTGTTTTATGACAGTTGGGAACTATCCAAGTTGTACAATTAGTACAAAAAAGACAGCTGATCAGATGTACTTGGTAATGGACTCGCATAGCAGAGATGAATCTGGAAAATCGGTCCGAGATGGGAAAGCAGTTGTACTTAGATTTCGTTCCTTAGATCAGCTTGTTACTTATATCAGAGAAATGTGTGAATCGCTGTCTTCGTCAGATATGCCATTCGAGGCATGTTATCCACTAGATACTGTTCACTCACCGATTGCACCATGTGAAGACGTTCAAGATCCTTCGGTTAAAGCTGGAGTAGATTCACAAGTGAATGAAAATGCAACAACAAGCAGTGAACAAAGTACACCTGTGACTCAATGTCAGCAAAATGCAAGTGATCATAGTGACCATGAAGGGAACGACGACGTTCCCGTTGATGATATAAATACACAATCTCAATTGAGTAGTACTGCTTCTATTTTATGTGATATATATGACTATGATCATGATGCTCCAGATGACATGAAATACCGTTTATACTGCCAGAGAGAACCACATATTTCCTTCAAGTTCCCGTCCAAAACTTACACGGATAAAAGAAGGAAATCTGGAAATTTCAAAAGATAATGTGTGCGGGAATGGTTCTCCGTTTTTAATTTTATATCATATTCTGTTTCTCAAGATGGTCTATATTGTTTGGACTGTCGTTTGTTTCCGGATTCATCGCATCGACGACCCATCAAATTAATACGAGAACCCTACAGAGATTGTAAACACGCAAAAGAAGACATGAAAATGCACACTACAACAGACTATCATCAGTCATCGATGGCAAAACTTGAGGCTTTTCGTACTACACATCTTGAGCCTTCATCAAGAATTGATGCAACACTAACTTCTGGAAATCAAGAAATTATTCAGCGAAACCGTCAGATACTCATGTCCATAATCAGGTCATTGGAATTCTGTGAACGACAAGGTATTGCCCTGCGTGGCCACAGGGATGACGATACTGATAAGGGAAGCAGTACTAACAAGGGAAATTTCAAAGAATTGCTTAATTTCAGAGTGGACCACCGTTTACCACTACTGTAGTTCACATGATTTGAACTTAGTACTATGCAAAAGCAGCAAAGAAAAAGAAATCCATATTATGCTGGATGCGTTAAAACAGTTAGGGATATTTTTCCGATACTCGATGATGTCGACGTCTAGAAAAGTGTATTACTGATGTAAACAACACCAGGGAAGAAGATTCAAAAATCAAAAGTGCCAAGTTTAAAATCTTTTGTGAAACAAGATGGGTAGAGAAGTTTACTACAATACAAGTTTTTAACGCAATGTATCAACCCGTTATTGATTGTCTATCAGCAATCGGTACAGAAAGAGGATGGGATACCAAAGCCGTTACAGAGTCACAGGGACTTCTAAAGCGTATTACAAATGCAACCTTTATTGTATGTTTCCAAACTGCCATGTACTATTACGGTTATTTGAATGGTTTGAGTAGGAAATTGCAAGGCACTGCATTAGACTTACTTCAAGGTTACTGAATGGTAGATAACATTAAGAGTGTGTTGATATCGGCAAGAGGAAATGATGCAGAGTATGATAATGTTTATCAAAAAGCTGAACAGATGGCTGAGGTAGCAGACACCGAACTTGTTATACTCGCCACTGTGGTAGACAGACTCAGCGAAGTAACGTCCCGGGAGATACTCCACAAGTTTACTTTAAAAGGGCCGTATATTTACCATATATTGATGCTTTGATCCAAGAGTACAGTAGTCGTTTTAATAGTCTATCTCAGAAGGCAGTTAAAGCGATGGCTTTGATACCGGCTCATTTAGAACAAACCAACAGAGACGCTTAAATTGACGATCTTTTGGAGGTTTACAAAGATGATTTGCCGATGGCTTCAAGCTTTCAACAAGAGTATAATTTATGGCAAAGGCAATGGTCTTCACAGACGGATAACCCCAATAACATCAAAGACACTCTTGTTGACAGCAGAGTATGCCCATTGTTGTTCCCGAACATTACAAAGGTCTTGAATTTGCTATTGCTTACGTCCGTTACAGCTAGTTCAGTAGAGAGAGCAAACTCTTCACTTCGATTCGTAAAGAATTCCTTCAGAAGTTCTATGAGTGAGGATCGGTTTAATGCCTTAGTTCTGCAAGGATATTGACATTGACATCCACGCTGTTCTGGACATGTTTGCTAGGAAATATCCTAGACGAATGTTACTATTAAATCCATTGGCTTAATAAAACTTGAATCATTCAATGGATATATATATGAACCTATATACGCAATATGAAATCCCTTAGACCTTAAAGAAATTAGTTAGGGTTGTTAGTAGCTTGTTGATTTTACAATTTTTAAGGATACCTTGTCATCAAACCTCAAATGTTCTTCGCAGAAACAGAGACATATTGCTTTACCTCTGTCCCTCCATCGGTCAGTCAGTCACTTGATATTTGGTTCGGTATTGAAATTTTTAAGTTAACCGATTTCATTTGACAATATTGTCTGTATGCGTGCATATACGACGTCCCTACTTCATTTTCCACCGAATATATTCGATTAAATTATAGTAATGTAGCACCAGTTTTCCCAGCAACCATTGACATAAAATTCGTTTATTTTTTTTTTATATGGAGAATCAGTTAGCACCAGTTTTCCCAGCAACCATTGACATAAAATTCGTTTAATTTTTTTATATGGAGAATCAGTTTGTGTACTCAGAATTGTTTCTATTCTACTTTTGTTCAGTCCCGTTTTCTGGTAAATATATAGAGGTAGTCAATGAACAGAAACTGATAGATTTTTTTGTTAATTATGGTTAATGTAGATTGTAATTTGAATTATGCGGTTTTAGATTGAAACTTTAATTTCTCGCTCATTTTACCACAAATGTTTCTCGCCACACTTCCCTTGGCAAGACATCTATCTACATTGCACCCACTCTAGAAGAATATTTCAATAACTGATTATTTTAACCTCAAAAAAATTATCTGATAAATCTGCTTCATATTTAGACCTTTTTCTCGAAATGACTACTGATGGTAGGTTGAATACCCAAAATTTATGACAAACGCGATGATTTTAATTTTCCTATAGTCAACTTTCCATTTCTGTGTAGCAACATCCCAGCGGCACCAGCATATGGAGCATATGTGTCTCAATTGATACGTTACTCTAGAGCTAGCTCACAGTACGTTGATTTTGTTGAACGAGGAATACTGCTTTCTCAAAAGTTGCTAAGACAGGGATATGAATCAATCAAATTAAGGTCATCACTCAAGAAATTTTACGGTCGCCATCATGAGCTAATTGGCCATCATGACAAAAGTGTGTCCGAAATCATATCTGAGATTCTTCCTCAGTCATAATAACCTTCCATCATTACCGAACTGAACAAAGAAATAACACGACGGGTGCCGTATACGGTGCAGGAAATTCTTACCCTTCCGGAGTACCTGATTTCACTCCCGGTTTTTTTATTGGAGTTCGTGTTGTTTCTTATTTATGATTTATAACTGTTGATGTAAATGTCCTTTGGTTTTGTGAGTCTTTGTTTACTCCTTGGTTTTGATTGTTCTTGTCTTAAAACCGATAAATCTGATTTTTACTGAGAAGATGGCAATTGGTTATCGTTAAATATCATGGTAGGACATTTGTGTAAATCATACGAGGAAAATCGTTAAAAGTTGTTGTTTTTATCCTGAAACTTGAATATGAAGACTTAAAATCTACAACTCGTAAAACTAGCGAGAGGTGTTTGGTAAAGCAGAGCACTGAACACGTCTGTTTCTGCTTGCTGGAAATAGATTATGGTTCGGTTCATACCGCGTGTAATACATTATTTAGAACAAACAATTTTCAAAAAAGCTTTTGAAACTTAACTAACCACGATCGTTTTTCTTCGCTTCAAAACCACCATACCGTGTCAAACATAGCCGACACCCCTCATGTGGTGTTCTGCACGGTGCTATACATAATACATAACAGATTCTCGGCAGATAAAAAAAAGGAAAACTGGCCCGTGAACAGTATTCGTTGTATCATTATGGACCAAGCATCAGACTGGACTATATGAAAGGAAATAAAGAAATAAAATTGCATAATTTACTGTTAATTCTGAACTTTATTTTTTTCTTTCTTCTGTCAAATGAATTAGGCCAAATAAATTGTTTCAGGTATCTCTCTACCCTCAGAGAGTTTCACATTACACATATTTGACATACTCGGCTATAAAAGGTTCCCAAACGACAAATAAGCAAGGGTTGCATTAATTACCGAGTTTATGAGCTTTGGTCCTTGCTTGAAAGTTAATGCAACATAAGAACAAACTCTCAAAATTAATATACCCTAAAAAGTATTAATTCAAGTCAAAATCAAGAATATATTTATAGTAAAACATCACATTAACGCAACTTGATGTACATATCTAAACATAAAAAATGTAAGTACTAATATATAGTACATGTGCATTATATGTTTTATACATGGTTATCAATAATTTTAAGTGTCTGCTTAACAAATCGATTTTCCTGTCAATTTCACCTCTAATCTCATGCAGGATGTTATGCCCGGATATTTGTCACAATCAGTAATAATTATATCCAGAGATAACTGCATCTGTGTATGGACTAAACCTTCACTATGTATTTCACAATGCATATTTTGTTGCATATTGTTTTATTTATTCATTTCGTGCATGCCAAACCAGGAAAACGTAAGTGGACTTTTATATCTAAAAATAAGTAATATGATTGTCAATGAGACAACTCTCCAAATGGCACAGAAATATAAGTCACCATACGGCCTTCAACAACGAGAAAAGCCCATACACAATTTCAGCTATAAAAAGCACCGAAATGACAATTCAGACGAGATAACTAGCAGCCTAGTTGTGTGTACAAATGATTAACGAAAAACAAAAAACAAAGATGTAAAACATCAACAAACGACAACCTCTGAATTACAGGCTCCTGACTTTGAACAGGTGCATACAGACTGTGAAGACACAACACATCCTATTATTCGGGACAGTGGTGTAACAGTATACAACAAAAGTACAAACTATAAAATTCAGTTGAAAATGAGGATATGCTATTCAATTTGAAATAAGTTTTCTACATGTACAACCAAACTTCAAAACCAATTCCTTATATTTATTGAATGATTTAGTAAAGGTTTTAAGAAATTTGTGGTAACGAAATCCCTGACTTAATAAATAATTAATTTACCATGCAGTAATACATAGAGCAGGTTCATTGATATCCAAAACGTCACAACAGACACGGGGAAAAGCGATCGAGTTGTGATATATAAATACCGTAAGATAATGCCAATGGAACATCCCCGTCCAAAAAAGGAACAACAGGGAACGAAAAATCTTATCCTTCTGTCATAATTTTTAGTGTACAGTTTTCTCGTGTAAAACTGA